>NC_086446.1:777535802-777623302 GCF_028390025.1 Pseudophryne corroboree | reverse complement strand
TCAGCCCCACACATTTTAGGAAAGAGCTGGACTAGTCCATCCAGCTATACATGTACTCACCAGCTTCTGTCCTGTTCCCGGAATAACATTCTGTATTACAGCCACATCAGTGATACTGTAGCAATTCACCTCCTTCTGCAGCAAATTCCAGGTTTACACAGTAATGTGCATTCTCTTCCCTCCTCCACAAGTGCTGACTATCATCCCGGAATACTGCGCGGACAGCACAATGTGTGTGTATACTGTGGCTGTGTGTGCTATAGGGCTGTGCCGTTACAATGTATAATTGTGTTGTGACACTTGGTTAAGCCACGATAATGCCTAACGCCGGCTGGGAAACACGATTAGTAAATCTGCTTATTGTACACTGGGAATTTGCCTTTTTTTACTGTCAGGTGTTTTTGTAAGCAATGCAGAGTGCAAGACTGGGAGCAGGGCCCTCTGACCTCTGTGTGTGTCTCTGATTATCCAGTCTTGTTCTATTACTGCTGTTTTGTTCCCAATTGTAAAGCACAATGGAAAATGCCAGCGCAGCGCCGGCTCCAGGCCTACTAGCACCCTGAGTGAGAACATTTCGAAGCGCCACATGCGCGTGCGCTCCTGGAAAAGTGGGCGTGGCCTCGCAACTTCATATTATCAAACTATAAATAAATATATTTTCACACCACCTCTACACACAAAATTAGCAGCCTGACACATAACAGCCACAGTAGTGTTCCTTACACATAATGTCTCCAGTATAGTGCCAGATACACATAATGTCTACAGTATAGTGCCAGATACACATAATGTCTCCAGTATAGTGCCAGATACACATAATGTCTCCAGTATAGTGCCAGATACACATAATGTCTACAGTATAGTGCCAGATACACATAATGTCTCCAGTATAGTGCCAGATACACATAATGTCTCCAGTATAGTGCCAGATACACATAATGTCTCCAGTATAGTGCCAAATACACATAATGTCTCCAGTATAGTGCCAGATATACATAATGTCTACAGTATAGTGCCATATACACATAATGTCTACAGTATAGTGCCAGATATACATAATGTCTCCAGTATAGTGCCAGATACACATAATGTCTACAGTATAGTGCCAGATACACATAATGTTTCCAGTATAGTGCCAGATACACATAATGTCTCCAGTATAGTGCCAGATACACATAATGTCTACAGTATAGTGCCAGATACACATAATGTCTCCAGTATAGTGCCAGATACACATAATGTCTCCAGTATAGTGCCAGATACACATAATGACCCCAGTAGGGCAGTTCCAGATACACATCATATGCCCCCCAGCAGTGCCAGATACACATCATATGCCCCCAGCACCCAGCAGTGCCAGATACACATGATATGCCCCCACGGTGCCAGATACACATAATATGCCCCCCAGCAGTGCCAGATACACATGATATGCCCCCACAGTGCCAGATACACATGATATGCCCCCACAGTGCCAGATACACATTATATGCCCCCAGCACCCAGCAGTGCCAGATACACATGATATGACCCCACGGTGCCAGATACACATAATATGCCCCCCAGCAGTGCCAGATACACATGATATGCCCCCCCAGCAGTGCCAAATACACATAATATGCCCCCCAGCACTGCCAAATACACATAATATGCCCCACTGCGCCAGATACACATGATATGCCCGCACAGTGCCAGATACACATGATATGCCCCCCCCCCAGCACTGCCAAATACACATAATATGCTCCACTGTACCAGATACACATGATATGCCTCCACAGTGCCAGAAACACATGATATGCCCCCACAGTGCCAGATACACATTATATACCCCACAGTGCCAATACACATTATATGCCCCACAAAGCCAGATACACATTATATGCCCCACAGTGCCAGATACACATTATATGCCCCACAGAGCCCGATACACATTATATGCCCCACAGTGCCAGAAATGAGCCGGTGGAGGGAGGGAGACAGGGGAAGAGAGGGAGTGAGGCAGGGGGAGAGAGGGAGTGAGGCAGGGGGAGAGAGGGAATGAGGCAGGGCTGCACTGTAAGGAGTGGGCAGACACCTCTAAGCAAGGAGGATTGGAGGCTACATGAGGATGGCAGTGTGGGCACTCAGGTTGCAGGCAGTGATCAGTCAGGTAAGAGGATGGAGCGGAGTGGAGCAGCAAAGAGATGACTGCTGGACCCGGCTACTGCACCCGCACACACATCTGATCAGACACAGCCATGTAATGCTGCACACACCGGGACAGCCTGCAGGAAGATGACTTTACCTGGAGTTTTCCAGTGCAGTCTATACCAGGAATCGCTGTGCACAGCCAGGAGTTGCGCCGGGAGAGCCAGGGTCCCTCCGGATGTGGAGCGCTGCTGTGGCGAGTCTCACTGGAGAAGGATTCGGCGCCGAACAGCGCGCACATAGGGCCTTATTCAGATCTGTTCGCTCGCTAGCTATTTTTTGCAGCGCTGTGAACAGATAGTTGTCGCCTATAGAGGAGTGTATTTTATCTGTGCAAGTGTGCGAACGCATGTGCAGCCGCTCTGTACAAAAACAGCTTGTGCAGTTTCTGAGTAGCTCTGACCTTACTCAGCCGCTGCCATCACTTCAGCCTATTCGAGCCCGGAACTGACGTCAGACACCCGCCCTGCAAACGCCTCGACACGCCTGCGTTTTTCCAACCACTCCCAGAAAATGGTCAGTTGCCACCCACAAACGCCCTCTTCCTGTCATTCTCCTTGCGAACGTCTGTGCGAATGGTTTCTTCGCTAGAACCAGTGCACAACAACGATCTGCTCTGTAACCGTACGACGCACCTGCGCATTGTGGTGCATACGCACGCGCAGTAGTTACCTGATCGCTGCGCAGCGAAAAATGCTAGCGAGCGAACAGATCTGAATTAGGCCCATAGTTCACAGCTACTGCTAGGGGGCTGTGCGACGGACGCTGCTGCTGGCTCCAGGTTCCAATATGGCGGCGAGAATAGCGGTGCACATTAAGTGTGGCGTCCTGTTCGGCCGCTCTATTGGAACATGCCTGGAGCCGGCCCTGTGCCAGCGCTATATTAAGAGATACTATTGGTCGACAGTAACTAGGTCGACAGGGTTTCTATGTCGATAGGGTTTCGAGGTCGACAGGTCAAAAGGTCGACATTATTTTTTTAATTATTTTTTTGTGTCGTTTTCTTTGTACAGTGACCCGGATCCCCAATTAGTGCACCGCCCGGTTACGCCTCTTTAGTCACAAGCGGAGATGCGTTGGTAATGTTCTGCTCTGGAGTATGCGCAGTGCAAAAATCCACTCTGCACCAGCCCCTAGGGGAGATGTATCAAGCATTGGAGAGAGATAAAGTGGAGAAGTTGCCCAAAGCAACCAGTCAGGTTGCCATAGCAGAGGTCTGCATACAGATGAGGTGAGTTTGTGCCATGTCAGGTCAAGTTTCATCATTTATAGGGCACCACCCAATTCCGGGCTCCATGGATACATATTGTGTTTGCATCCCAAACTCAGGTGACTAACTCCTGTCCTCCTGCATCCCAGCTGGGTCACAGAGGTGCCATGGAGGAGTGAGTACCGTTATTACCCTGGCACTGTGATTTATGCCCCAGCTGACAGCGCTGACGGAGGACCGGTGTTACACTGTTACCTGCGCAAGGAATGCTTTGTGATAAACAGAAAACCTGGGATACAACGAGAACCTCCTCTGTCTGGCCTATGTACAGAGTGGTTACACAATACATGACATTGCTGGCACCGCTGGCTGTCCCTTGTGTGTTACACATGATGACACACCCACCTCTCCTCACAGTGACAGCCGCAGACCCCGGGCAGCGCTCCCTCACTGTCCTGGGACAGCTGGGATACAGACACTGAGCTGCCTCCACCAGGGGCATATTATAGTCACAGGGGCACCTTCCAGGAATGCAGGGCAGGGCTCTTCCCAGAGATATATAAGTATAACAGTATAGAGAGAGTACCTGGCAACTGCATTATAATAAGAATTTACTTACCGATAATTCTATTTCTCATAGTCCGTAGTGGATGCTGGGAACTCCGTAAGGACCATGGGGAATAGCGGCTCCGCAGGAGACTGGGCACAAAAGTAAAAGCTTTATGACTAGCTGGTGTGCACTGGCTCCTCCCCCTATGACCCTCCTCCAAGCCTCAGTTAGGATACTGTGCCCGGACGAGCGTACATAATAAGGAAGGATCTTGAATCCCGGGTAAGACTCATACCAGCCACACCAATCACACCGTACAACTTGTGATCTGAACCCAGTTAACAGTATGATAAACGTAGGAGCCTCTGAAAAGATGGCTCACAACAATAAACAACCCGATTTTTGTAACAATAACTATATACAAGTATTGCAGACAATCCGCACTTGGGATGGGCGCCCAGCATCCACTACGGACTATGAGAAATAGAATTATCGGTAAGTAAATTCTTATTTTCTCTGACGTCCTAGTGGATGCTGGGAACTCCGTAAGGACCATGGGGATTATACCAAAGCTCCCAAACGGGCGGGAGAGTGCGGATGACTCTGCAGCACCGAATGAGAGAACTCCAGGTCCTCCTCAGCCAGGGTATCGAATTTGTAAAATTTAGCAAACGTGTTTGCCCCTGACCAAGTAGCTGCTCGGCAAAGTTGTAAAGCCGAGACCCCTCGGGCAGCCGCCCAAGATGAGCCCACATTCCTTGTGGAATGGGCTTTTACAGATTTTGGCTGTGGCAGGCCTGCCACAGAATGTGCAAGCTGAATCGTACTACAAATCCAACGAGCAATCGTCTGCTTAGAAGCAGGAGCACCCAGCTTGTTGGGTGCATACAGGATAAACAGCGAGTCAGATTTTCTGACTCCAGCCGTCCTGGAAACATATATTTTCAGGGCCCTGACTACGTCCAGCAACTTGGAGTCCTCCAAGTCCCTAGTAGCCGCAGGCACCACAATAGGCTGGTTCATGTGAAACGCTGAAACCACCTTAGGGAGAAATTGAGGGCGAGTCCTCAGTTCTGCCCTGTCTGAATGAAAAATTAGGTAAGGGCTTTTATATGATAAAGCCGCCAATTCTGAGACACGCCTGGCTGAAGCCAGGGCTAACAGCATGACCACTTTCCATGTGAGATATTTTAATTCCACAGTGGTGAGTGGTTCAAACCAATGTGACTTTAGGAGACTCAACACTACATTGAGATCCCAAGGTGCCACTGGAGGCACAAAAGGAGGCTGTATATGCAGTACCCCTTTGACAAACGTCTGAACTTCAGGCACTAAAGCCAGTTCTTTTTGGAAGAATATTGACAGGGCCGAAATTTGAACCTTAATGGACCCTAATTTTAGGCCCATAGATAGTCCTGTTTGCAGGAAATGCAGGAAACGACCCAGTTGAAATTCCTCTGTAGGGGCCTTCTTGGCCTCACACCACGCAACATATTTTCGCCAAATGCGGTGATAATGTTTCGCGGTTACATCCTTCCTGGCCTTGATCAGGGTAGGGATGACTTCATCTGGAATGCCTTTTTCCTTCAGGATCCGGCGTTCAACCTCCATGCCGTCAAACGCAGCCGCGGTAAGTCTTGGAACAGACAAGGTCCCTGCTGGAGCAGGTCCTTTCTTAGAGGTAGAGGCCACGGGTCCTCCGTGAGCATCTCTTGAAGTTCCGGGTACCAAGTCCTCCTTGGCCAATCCGGAGCCACGAGTATAGTTCTTACTCCTCTCCTTCTTATGATTCTCAATACTTTGGGTATGAGAGGCAGAGGAGGGAACACATACACTGACTGGTACACCCACGGTGTTACCAGAGCGTCCACCGCTATCGCCTGAGGGTCCCTTGACCTGGCGCAATATCTGTCTAGTTTCTTGTTGAGACGAGACGCCATCATGTCCACCTTTGGTTTTTCCCAACGGTTTACAATCACGTGGAAGACTTCTGGGTGAAGTCCCCACTCCCCCGGGTGGAGGTCGTGTCTGCTGAGGAAGTCTGCTTCCCAGTTGTCCACTCCCGGAATGAACACCGCTGACAGTGCTGTCACATAATTTTCCGCCCAGCGAAGAATTCTTGCAGCTTCTGCCATTTCCCTCCTGCTTCTTGTGCCGCCCTGTCTGTTTACGTGGGCGACTGCCGTGATGTTGTCCGATTGGATCAATACCGACTGACCCTGAAGCAGAGGCCTTGCTTGACTTAGGGCATTGTAAATTGCCCTTAGTTCCAGGATATTTATGTGAAGAGACGTTTCCATGCTTGACCACAAGCCCTGGAAATTTCTTCCCTGTGTGACTGCTCCCCAGCCTCTCAGGCTGGCATCCGTGGTCACCAGAATCCAGTCCTGAATGCCGAATCTGCGGCCCTCTAGAAGATGAGCACTCTGCAACCACCACAGGAGAGACACCCTTGTCCTTGGAGATAGGGTTATCCGCTGATGCATCTGAAGATGCGATCCGGACCATTTGTCCAGCAGATCCCACTGAAAAGTTCTTGCATGGAATCTTCTGAATGGAATCGCTTCGTAAGAAGCCACCATCTTTCCCAGGACCCTTGTGCATTGATGCACTGACACTTGTCCTGGTTTCAGGAGGTTCCTGACTAGTTCGGATAACTCCCTGGCCTTCTCCTCCGGGAGAAACACCTTTTTCTGGACTGTGTCCAGAATCATCCCTAGGAACAGTAGACGTGTTGTTGGAATCAGCTGCGATTTTGGAATATTTAGAATCCACCCGTGCTGACGTAGCACTACCTGAGATAGTGCTACTCCGACCTCTAACTGTTCCCTGGACCTTGCCCTTATCAGGAGATCGTCCAAGCACGGGATAATTAAGACGCCTTTTCTTCGAAGAAGAATCATCATTTCGGCCATTACCTTGGTAAAGACCCGTGGTGCCGTGGACAATCCAAACGGCAGCGTCTGAAACTGATAATGACAGTTTTGTACCACAAACCTGAGGTACCCTTGGTGAGAAGGGTAGATTGGGACATGGAGATAAGCATCTTTGATGTCCAGAGACACCATATAGTCCCCTTCTTCCAGGTTCGCTATCACTGCTCTGAGTGACTCCATCTTGAATTTGAACCTTTTTATGTAAGTGTTCAATGATTTCAGATTTAAAATCGGTCTCACCGAGCCGTCCGGCTTCGGTACCACAAACAGCGTGGAGTAATACCCCTTTCCCTGTTGTAGGAGGGGTACCTTGATTATCACCTGCTGGGAATACAGCTTGTGAATAGCTTCCAATACTGCCTCCCTGTCGGAGGGAGACGTTGGTAGAGCAGACTTCAGGAACCGGCGAGGGGGAGACGTCTCGAATTCCAATTTGTACCCCTGTGATACTACCTGCAGGATCCAGGGGTCCACTTGCGAGTGAGCCCACTGCGCGTTGAAATTTTTGAGACGGGCCCCCACCATGCCTGAGTCCGCTTGTAAAGCCCCAGCGTCATGCTGAAGACTTGGCAGAAGCGGGGGAGGGCTTCTGATCCTGGGAAGAGGCTGCCTGCTGCAGTCTTTTTCCCCTTCCTCTGCCCCGGGGCAGAAATGAGTGGCCTTTTGCCCGCTTGCCTTTATGGGGACGAAAGGACTGAGTTTGAAAAGACGGTGTCTTTTTCTGCTGAGAGGTGACCTGGGGTAAAAAGGTGGATTTCCCAGCCGTCGCCGTGGCCACCAGGTCCGATAGACCGACCCCAAATAACTCCTCCCCTTTATACGGCAAAACTTCCATATGCCGTTTGGAATCCGCATCACCTGACCACTGTCGTGTCCATAAACTTCTTCTGGCAGAAATGGACAGCGCACTTACTCTTGATGCCAGGGTGCAAATATCCCTCTGTGCATCTCGCATATATAGTAATGCATCCTTTAAATGCTCTATAGTCAATAATATACTGTCCCTATCCAGGGTATCAATATTTTCAGTCAGGGAATCCGACCAAGCCACTCCAGCGCTGCACATCCAGGCTGAGGCGATTGCTGGTCGTAGTATAACACCAGTATGTGTGTATATACCCTTTAGGATATTTTCCAGCTTTCTATCAGCTGGTTCCTTGAGGGCGGCCGTATCAGGAGACGGCAACGCCACTTGTTTTGATAAGCGTGTGAGCGCCTTATCTACCCTAGGGGGTGTTTCCCAACGCGCCCTAACCTCTGGCGGGAAAGGGTATAATGCCAATAATCTATTAGAAATCAGCAGTTTTTTATCGGGGGAAACCCACGCTTTGTCACACACCTCATTTAATTCATCTGATTCAGGAAAAACTATGGGTAGTTTTTTCACACCCCACATAATACCCCTTTTTGTGGTACTTGTAGTATCAGAAATGTTCAAAGCCTCCTTCATTGCCGTGATCATGTAACGTGTGGCCCTACTGGACATTACGTTTGTCTCGTCACCGTCGACGCTGGAGTCAGTATCCGTGTCTGGGTCTGTGTCGACCATCTGAGGTAACGGGCGCTTTAGAGCCCCTGACGGTGTTTGAGACGCCTGGACAGGCACTAACTGATTTGCCGGCTGTCTCATGTCGTCAACAGTTTTTTGCAAAGTGCTGACACTGTCACGTAATTCCTTCCATACGACCATCCAGTCAGGTGTCGACTCCCTAGGGGGTGACATCACTATTACAGGCAATTGCTCCGCCTCCACATCATTTTCCTCCTCATACATGTCGACACAATCGTACCGACACACAGCACACACACAGGGAATGCTCTGATAGAGGACAGGACCCCACGAGCCCTTTGGGGAGACAGAGGGAGAGTTTGCCAGCACACACCAGAGCGCTATATATATACAGGGATAACCTTATATAAGTGTTTCTCCCTTCTATAGCTGCTGTATTTGTATTATCTGCCAATTAGTGCCCCCCCCTCTCTTGTTTTACCCTGATTCTGTAGCAGGACTGCAGGGGAGAGTCAGGGAGCCGTCCTTCCAGCGGAGCTGTGAGGGAAAATGGCGCTTGTGTGCTGAGGAGATAGGCTCCGCCCCCTTTTCGGCGGCCTTTTCTCCCGCTTTTTTTAGGAAAACTGGCAGGGGTTAAATGCATCCATATAGCCCAGGAGCTATATGTGATGCATTTCTTTAGCCATATAAGGTTTAAAACGTGTTTTATGGCGTCTCAGGGCGCTCCCCCCCAGCTCCCTGCACCCTCAGTGACCGGAGTGTGAAGTGTGCTGAGAGCAATGGCGCACAGCTGCAGTGCTGTGCGCTACCTTATTGAAGACAGGAACGTCTTCTGCCGCCGATTTTTCCGGACCTCTTCGCTCTTCTGGCTCTGTAAGGGGGCCGGCGGCGCGGCTCCGGGACCCATCCAAGCTGAGCCTGTGATCGTCCCTCTGGAGCTAATGTCCAGTAGCCAAGAAGCCCAATCCACTCTGCATGCAGGTGAGTTCGCTTCTTCTCCCCTTAGTCCCACGATGCAGTGAGCCTGTTGCCAGCAGGTCTCACTGAAAATAAAAAACCTATTTAAACTTTTACTCTAAGCAGCTCAGGAGAGCCACCTAGCATGCACCCTTCTCGGCCGGGCACAAAAATCTAACTGAGGCTTGGAGGAGGGTCATAGGGGGAGGAGCCAGTGCACACCAGCTAGTCATAAAGCTTTTACTTTTGTGCCCAGTCTCCTGCGGAGCCGCTATTCCCCATGGTCCTTACGGAGTTCCCAGCATCCACTAGGACGTCAGAGAAAATATGTATACGCTACGGGGTGCGGTATAACATTGGTACACACTGTCACCTCTCCCCATCAGTATACAGAACTTTAGAAATTTATAACAACAGTCTCACATCTCAGGGTCAGTATATAGTATATGGGAGCTGTGTAATGGCAGTACAGTATATAGTATATGGGAGCTGTGTAATGGTAGTACAGTATATAGTATATGGGAGCTGTGTAATGATAGTACAGTATATAGTATATGGGAGCTGTATAATGGCAGTACAGTATATAGTATATGGGAGTTGTGTAATGGCAGTACAGTATATAGTATATGGGAGCTGTATAATGGCAGTACAGTATATAGTATATGGGAGCTGTATAATGGCAGTACAGTATATAGTATATGGGAGTTGTGTAATGGCAGTACAGTATATAGTATATGGGAGCTGTATAATGGCAGTACAGTATATAGTATATGGGAGCTGTGTAATGGCAGTACAGTATATAGTATATGGGAGCTGTATAATGGCAGTACAGTATATAGTATATGGGAGCTGTGTAATGGTAGTACAGTATATAGTATATGGGAGCTGTGTAATGGCAGTACATTATATAGTATATGGGAGGTGTGTAATGGTAGTACAGTATATAGTATATGGGAGCTGTGTAATGGCAGTACCGTATATAGTATATGGGAGCTGTGTAATGGCAGTACAGTATATAGTATATGGGAGCTGTGTAATGGTAGTACAGTATATAGTATATGGGAGCTGTATAATGGTAGTACAGTATATAGTATATGGGAGCTGTGTAATGGCAGTACAGTATATAGTATATGGGAGCTGTGTAATGGCAGTACAGTATATAGTATATGGGAGCTGTATAATGGCAGTACAGTATATAGTATATGGGAGCTGTGTAATGGTAGTAACGTATATAGTATATGGGAGCTGTGCACTGGTAGTACAGTATATAGTATATGGGAGCTGGGTAATGGTCAGTATATAGTATATGGGAGCTGTGTAATGGCAGTGCAGTATATAGTATATGGGAGCTGTGTAATGGCAGTACAGTATATAGTATATGGGAGCTGTGTAATGGCAGTACAGTATATAGTATATGGGAGCTGTGTAATGGCAGTACAGTATATAGTATATGGGAGCTGTATAATGGTAGTACAGTATATAGTATATGGGAGCTTTGTAATGGTAGTACAGTATATAGTATATGGGAGCTGTGTAATGGCAGTACAGTATATAGTATATGGGAGCTGTGTAATGGCAGTATAGTATATAGTATATGGGAGCTGTGTAATGGTAGTACAGTATATAGTATATGGGAGCTGTGTAATGGCAGTACAGTATATAGTATATGGGAGCTGTGTAATGGCAGTACAGTATATAGTATATGGGAGCTGTATAATGGCAGTACAGTATATAGTATATGGGAGCTGTGTAATGGTAGTAACGTATATAGTATATGGGAGCTGTGCACTGGTAGTACAGTATATAGTATATGGGAGCTGGGTAATGGTCAGTATATAGTATATGGGAGCTGTGTAATGGTAGTACAGTATATAGTATATGGGAGCTGTGTAATGGTAGTACAGTATATAGTATATGGGAGCTGTGTAATGGCAGTACAGTATATAGTATATGGGAGCTGTATAATGGCAGTACAGTATATAGTATATGGGAGCTGTGTAATGGTAGTACAGTATATAGTATATGGAAGCTGTATAATGGCAGTGCAGTATATAGTATATAGGAGCTGTGTAATGGCAGTACAGTATATAGTATATGGGAGCTGTGTAATGGTAGTACACTATATAGTATATGGGAGCTGTGTAATGGCAGTACAGTATATAGTATATGGGAGCTGTGTAATGATAGTACAGTATAAAGTATATGGGAGGTGTGTAATGGTAGTATAGTATATAGTATATGGGAGCTGTGTAATGGCAGTACAGTATATAGTATATGGGAGCTGTATAATGGCAGTACAGCATATAGTATATGGGAGCTGTGTAATGGAAGTACAGTATATAGTATATGGGAGCTGTGTAATGGCAGTACAGTATATAGTATATGGGAGCTGTGTAATGGTAGTACAGTATATAGTATATGGGAGCTGTGTAATGGAAGTACAGTATATAGTATATGGGAGCTGTGTAATGGCAGTACAGTATATAGTATATGGGAGCTGTGTAATGGCAGTACAGTATATAGTATATGGGAGCTGTGTAATGGCAGTACAGTATATAGTATATGGGAGCTGTGTAATGGTAGTACAGTATATAGTATATGGGAGCTGTGTAATGGAAGTACAGTATATAGTATATGGGAGCTGTGTAATGGCAGTACAGTATATTGTATATGGGAGCTGTGTAATGGCAGTACAGTATATAGTATATGGGAGCTGTATAATGGTAGTACAGTATATAGTATATGGGAGCTGTGTAATGGCAGTACAGTATATAGTATATGGGAGCTGTATAATGGTAGTACAGTATATAGTATATGGGAGTTGTGTAATGACAGTACAGTATATAGTATATGGGAGCTGTATAATGGTAGTACAGTATATAGTATATGGGAGTTGTGTAATGGCAGTACAGTATATAGTATATGGGAGCTGTGTAATGGCAGTACAGTATATAGTATATGGGAGCTGTATAATGGCAGTACAGTATATAGTATATGGGAGCTGTGTAATGGAAGTACAGTATATAGTATATGGGAGGTGTGTAATGGCAGTACAGTATATAGTATATGGGAGCTGTGTAATGGCAGTACAGTATATAGTATATGGGAGCTGTGTAATGGCAGTACAGTATATAGTATATGGGAGGTGTGTAATGGTAGTACAGTATATAGTATATGGGAGCTGTGTAATGGCAGTACAGTATATAGTATATGGGAGCTGTATAATGGCAGTACAGTATATAGTATATGGGAGCTGTGTAATGGCAGTACAGTATATAGTATATGGGAGCTGTGTACTGGTAGTACAGTATATAGTATATGGGAGCTGTGTAATGGTAGTACAGTATATAGTATATGGGAGCTGTGTAATGGTAGTACAGTATATAGTATATGGGAGCTGTGTACTGGTAGTACAGTATATAGTATATGGGAGCTATATAATGGCAGTACAGTATATAGTATATGGGAGCTGTATAATGGCAGTACAGTATATAGTATATGGGAGCTGTATAATGGTAGTACAGTATATAGTATATGGGAGCTGTGTAATGGTAGTACAGTATATAGTATATGGGAGCTGTGTAATGGCAGTACAGTATATAGTATATGGGAGCTGTGTAATGGCAGTACAGTATATAGTATATGGGAGCTGTATAATGGTAGTACAGTATATAGTATATGGGAGCTGTATAATGGCAGTACAGTATATAGTATATGGGAGCTGTGTAATGGTAGTACAGTATATTGTATATGGGAGCTGTGTAATGGTAGTACAGTATATAGTATATGGGAGCTGTGTAATGGAAGTACAGTATATAGTATATGGGAGCTGTGTAATGGCAGTACAGTATATAGTATATGGGAGCTGTGTAATGGCAGTACAGTATATAGTATATGGGAGCTGTGTAATGGCAGTACAGTATATAGTATATGGGAGCTGTGTAATGGTAGTACAGTATATAGTATATGGGAGCTGTGTAATGGCAGTACAGTATATTGTATATGGGAGCTGTGTAATGGCAGTACAGTATATAGTATATGGGAGCTGTGTAATGGAAGTACAGTATATAGTATATGGGAGCTGTGTAATGGCAGTACAGTATATAGTATATGGGAGCTGTGTAATGGCAGTACAGTATATAGTATATGGGAGCTGTGTAATGGCAGTACAGTATATAGTATATGGGAGCTGTGTAATGGAAGTACAGTATATAGTATATGGGAGCTGTGTAATGGCAGTACAGTATATTGTATATGGGAGCTGTGTAATGGCAGTACAGTATATAGTATATGGGAGCTGTATAATGGTAGTACAGTATATAGTATATGGGAGCTGTGTAATGGCAGTACAGTATATAGTATATGGGAGCTGTATAATGGTAGTACAGTATATAGTATATGGGAGTTGTGTAATGACAGTACAGTATATAGTATATGGGAGCTGTATAATGGTAGTACAGTATATAGTATATGGGAGTTGTGTAATGGCAGTACAGTATATAGTATATGGGAGCTGTGTAATGGCAGTACAGTATATAGTATATGGGAGCTGTATAATGGCAGTACAGTATATAGTATATGGGAGCTGTGTAATGGAAGTACAGTATATAGTATATGGGAGGTGTGTAATGGCAGTACAGTATATAGTATATGGGAGCTGTGTAATGGCAGTACAGTATATAGTATATGGGAGCTGTGTAATGGCAGTACAGTATATAGTATATGGGAGGTGTGTAATGGTAGTACAGTATATAGTATATGGGAGCTGTGTAATGGCAGTACAGTATATAGTATATGGGAGCTGTATAATGGCAGTACAGTATATAGTATATGGGAGCTGTGTAATGGCAGTACACTATATAGTATATGGGAGCTGTGTACTGGTAGTACAGTATATAGTATATGGGAGCTGTGTAATGGTAGTACAGTATATAGTATATGGGAGCTGTGTAATGGTAGTACAGTATATAGTATATGGGAGCTGTGTACTGGTAGTACAGTATATAGTATATGGGAGCTATATAATGGCAGTACAGTATATAGTATATGGGAGCTGTATAATGGCAGTACAGTATATAGTATATGGGAGCTGTATAATGGTAGTACAGTATATAGTATATGGGAGCTGTGTAATGGTAGTACAGTATATAGT
Source organism: Pseudophryne corroboree (assembly GCF_028390025.1). Classification (NCBI taxonomy): domain Eukaryota; kingdom Metazoa; phylum Chordata; class Amphibia; order Anura; family Myobatrachidae; genus Pseudophryne; species Pseudophryne corroboree. The sequence goes on along the minus strand of NC_086446.1, from coordinate 777,608,797 downwards.
ATATGGGAGCTGTGTAATGGCAGTACAGTATATAGTATATGGGAGCTGTGTAATGGCAGTACAGTATATAGTATATGGGAGCTGTATAATGGTAGTACAGTATATAGTATATGGGAGCTGTATAATGGCAGTACAGTATATAGTATATGGGAGCTGTATAATGGCAGTACAGTATATAGTATATGGGAGCTGTGTAATGGTATTACAGTATATAGTATATGGGAGCTAAGTAATGGCAGTACAGTATATAGTATATGGGAGCTGTATAATGATAGTACAGTATATAGTATATGGGAGCTGTGTAATGGTCAGTATATAGTATATGGGAGCTGTGTAATCGTAGTACACTATATAGTATATGGGAGGTGTGTAATTATGGCAGTACAGTATATAGTATATGGGAGCTGTGTAATGGTAGTACAGTATATAGTATATGGGAGCTGTGTAATGGCAGTACAGTATATAGTACAGGTTGAGTATCCCATATCCAAATATTCCGAAATACGGAATATTCCGAAATATGGACTTTTTTGAGTGAGAGTGAGATAGTGAAAGCTTTGTTTTTTTATGGCTCAATGTACACAAACTTTGTTTAATACAGAAAGTTATTAAAAATATTGTATTAAATGACATTCAGGCTGTGTGTATAAGGTGTATATGAAACATAAATGAATTGTGTGAATGTAGACACACTTTGTTTATTGCATAAAGTTATAAAAAATATTGGTTAAAATTACCTTCAGGCTGTGTGTATAAGGTGTATATGTAACATACATGCATTCTGTGCTTAGATTTAGGTCCCATCACCATGATATCTCATTATGGTATGCAATTATTCCAAAATACTGAAAAATCCGATATCCAAAATACCTCTGGTCCCAAGCATTTTGGATAAGGGATACTCAACCTGTATATGGGAGCTGTGTACTGGTAGTACAGTATATAGTATATGGGAGCTGTGTAATGGTGGCTTGGGGGCGAGGGGCTGCGAGGGCGCCACTGACTTAGTACAGATTGACATGCGGACGAGCGTCCGCATGTCAATCTGCGGTCTCCTTCCCTCCGCTGCTGTGTTGGAGGGACACGGAGGGCACAGCGCGCGCCTCTCCCGTGTCCCTCCTGGCTCTCCGGCCGGTCTAATAAAGGAAGTGCCATTCGTGAGCTCTGATTGGCTCACGAACAGGCACTTCCTTTATTAGACCCGCTGAAGAGCCAACACAAAGGAGCGGGGGGGAGCAGGCACTTAGGAGGGCATATGTGGCACTGTGGGGGAATATCTGGCACTGGGGGCATATACCTGGCACTGTGGGGGAATATCTGGCACTGGGGGCATATACCTGGCACTGTGGGGGAATATCTGGCACTGGGGGCATATACCTGGCACTGTGGGGGAATATCTGGCACTGGGGGCATATACCTGGCACTGTGGGGGAATATCTGGCACTGGGGGGAGCAGGCACTGAGGGGGCATATGTGGCACTGTGGGGGAATATCTGGCACTGGGGGCATATACCTGGCACTGTGGGGGAATATCTGGCACTGGGGGGAGCAGGCACTGAGGGGCATATGTGACACTGTGGGCATATACCTGGCACTGTGGGGGAATATCTGGCACTGAGGGGAGCAGGCACTGAGGGGGCATATGTGGCACTGTGGGGGAATATCTGGCACTGGGGGCATATACCTGGCACTGTGGGGGAATATCTGGCACTGGGGGGAGCAGGCACTGAGGGGGCATATGTGGCACTGTGGGGGAATATCTGGCACTGGGGGCATATACCTGGCACTGTGGGGGAATATCTGGCACTGGGAGAGCAGGCACTGAGGGGGCATATGTGGCACTGTGGGGGAATATCTGGCACTGGGGGCATCTACCTGGCACTGTGGTGGAATATCTGGCACTGAGGGGAGCAAGCACTGAGGGGGCATATGTGGCACTGTGGGGGAATATCTGGCACTGGGGGCATATACCTGGCACTGTGGGGGAATATCTGGCACTGGGGGCATATACCTGGCACTGTGGGGGAATATCTGGCACTGGGGAGAGCAGGCACTGAGGGGGCATATGTGGCACTGTGGGGGAATATCTGGCACTGGGGGCATATACCTGGCACTGTGGGGGAATATCTGGCACTGGGGGGAGCAGGCACTGAGGGGGCATATGTGGCACTGTGGGGGAATATCTGGCACTGGGGGCATATACCTGGCACTGTGGTAGAATATCTGGCACTGAGGGGAGCAAGCACTGAGGGGGCATATGTGGCACTGTGGGGGAATATCTGGCACTGGGGCCATATGTGGCACTGAGGGGGTATATTTGGCACTGGGGGCATGTACCTGGCACTGTGGGGGAATATCTGGGACTGGGGGCATATACCTGGCACTGTGGCGGAATATCTGGCACTGGGGGGAGCAGGCACTGAGGGGGCATATGTGGCACTGTGGGGGAATATCTGGCACTGGGGGCATATACCTGGCACTGTGGGGGAATATCTGGCACTGGGGGGAGCAGGCACTGAGGGGGCATATCTGGCACTGTAGGGGAATATCTGGCACTGGGGGCATATACCTGGCACTGTGGGGGAATATCTGGCACTGGGGGCATATACCTGGCACTGTGGGGGAATATCTGGCACTGGGGGGAGCAGGCACTGAGGGGGCATATGCGGCACTGTGGGGGAATATCTGGAACTGTGCGGGAATATCTGGCACTGGGGGGAGCAGGCACTGAGGGGGCATATGTGGCACTGTGGGGGAATATCTGGCACTGTGGGCATATACCTGGCACTGTGGGGGAATATCTGGCACTGGGGGGAGCAGGCACTGAGGGGCATATGTGGCACTGTGGGCATATACCTGGCACTGTGGGGGAATATCTGGCACTGAGGGGAGCAGGCACTGAGGGGGCATATGTGGCACTGTGGGGGAATATCTGGCACTGGGGGCATATACCTAGCACTGTGGGGGAATATCTGGCACTGGGGGGAGCAGGCACTGAGGGGGCATATGTGGCACTGGGGGCATATACCTGGCACTGTGGGGGAATATCTGGCACTGAGGGGAGCAGGCACTGAGGGGGCATATGTGGCACTGTGGGGGAATATCTGGCACTGGGGGCATATGTGGCACTGGGGGGGTATATTTGGCACTGGGGGCATGTACCTGGCACTGTGGGGGAATATCTGGGACTGGGGGCATATACCTGGCACTGTGGGGGAATATCTGGCACTGGGGGGAGCAGGCACGGAGGGGGCATATGTGGCACTGTGGGGGAATATCTGGCACTGGGGGCATATACCTGGCACTGTGGGGGAATATCTGGCACTGGGGGGAGCAGGCACTGAGGGGGCAAATGTGGCACTGTAGGGGAATATCTGGCACTGGGGGCATATACCTGGCACTGTGGGGGAATATCTGGCACTGGGGGGAGCAGGCACTGAGGGGGCATATGTGGCACTGTGGGCATATACCTGGCACTGTGGGGGAATATCTGGCACTGAGGGGAGCAGGCACTGAGGGGGCATATGTGGCACTGTGGGGGAATATCTGACACTGGGGGCATATACCTGGCACTGTGGGGGAATATCTGGCACTGGGGCATATACCTGGCACTGTGGGGGAATATCTGGCACTGGGGGGAGCAGGCACTGAGGGGGCATATGTGGCACTGTGGGGGAATATCTGGCACTGGGGGGAGCAGGCACTGAGGGGGCATATGTGGCACTGTGGGGGAATATCTGGCACTGTGGGCATATACCTGGTACTGTGGGGGAATATCTGGCACTGGGGGGAGCAGGCACTGAGGGGGCATATGTGGCACTGTGGGGGAATATATGGCACTGGGGGCATATACCTGGCACTGTGGGGGAATATCTAGCACTGAGGGAAGCAGGCACTGAGGGGGCATATGTGGCACACCTGGGGGAATATCTGGCACTGGGGGCATATGTGGCACTGGGGGGGTATATTTGGCACTGGGGGCATGTACCTGGCACTGTGGGGGAATATCTGGGACTGGGGGCATATACCTGGCACTGGGGGGGAATATCTGGCACTGGGGGGAGCAGGCACTGAGGGGGCATATGTGGCACTGTGGGGGAATATCTGGCACTGGGGGGGAATATCTGGCACTGGGGGGAGCAGGCACTGAGGGGGCATATGTGGCACTGTGGGGGAATATCTGGCACTGGGGGCATATACCTGGCACTGTGGGGGAATATCTGGCACTGGGGGGAGCAGGCACTGAGGGGGCATATGTGGCACTGTGGGGGAATATCTGGCACTGGGGGCATATACCTGGCACTGTGGTGGAATATCTGGCACTGGGGGGAGCAGGCACTGAGGGGGCACTGTGGGGGAATATCTGGCACTGGGGGCATATACCTGGCACTGTGGGGGAATATCTAGCACTGAGGGGAGCAGGCACTGAGGGGGCATATGTGGCACTGTGGGGGAATATCTAGCACTGAGGAGAGCAGGCACTGAGGGGGCATATGTGGCACTGTGGGGGAATATCTGGCACTGGGGGCATATGTGGCACTTGGGGGGTATATTTGGCACTGGGGGCATGTACCTGGCACTGTGGGGGAATATCTGGGACTGGGGGCATATACCTGGCACTGTGGGGGAATATCTGGCACTGGGGGGAGCAGGCACTGAGGGGGCATAGTGGCACTGTGGGGGAATATCTGGTACTGGGGGCATATACCTGGCACTGTGGGGGAATATCTGGCACTGGGGGGAGCAGGCTCTGAGGGGGCATATGTGGCACTGTGGGGGAATATCTGGCACTGGGGGCATATACCTGGCACTGTGGGGGAATATCTGGCACTGGGGGGAGCAGGCACTGAGGTAGCATATGTGGCACTGTGGGGGAATATCTGGCACTGGGGGCATATGTGGCACTGGGGGGGTATATTTGGCACTGGGGGCATGTACCTGGCACTGTGGGGGAATATCTGGGACTAGGGGCATATACCTGGCACTGTGGGGGAATATCTGGCACTGGGGGCATATGTGGCACTGTGGGGGTATATTTGGCACTGGGAGCATGTACCTGGCACTGTGGGGGAATATCTGGCACTGGGGGCATATGTGGCACTGGGAGCACGGCCCCAGCAACAAGCACTACCCCCTAGCAACGAGCATGACACCCAGTGCATGAAACCCCTGGCAACGAGCATGACACCCTGAGCATGAAAATCCCTGGCACCGTGCATGGAACCAAGAGCATGAAACCCCTGGCAACGAGCAGGTAATTTAAAAGTAATTAGAAGCCTTACTGTAGAACTTAATGTGTAATGGGCATTACGGTGTGTGGCATAATGTATCACGGACATTGCGGCGTGTGTCATAATGTGTCAGGCATTACGGTGTGTTGTATACTATATCATGGGCATTGTGGTATGTGGTATAATGTCTCAGGATCATTGCGGTGTGTGTCATACTGTGTCACAGACATTGTATGTGCTATAATGTATCAGGGGCATTGCAGTGTGTAGCATAATGTATAACGGGCATTGCGATTCCTGTCATAATGTGTCACAGGCATTACGGTGTGTGGCATAATGTGTCGGGGGCATTACAGTGTGTGCATATTGTGTCATGTGCATTATTGTGTGTGGCATAATGTCTGAGGGCCTTTGCAGTATGTGGCATAATGTATACTGGGCATTAGTATAAGGAGGAAAAATGACAAATAATGTAAGGGGCATGAATCAGGATTATTTTTCTTTCCTGTGGTGGCTAACGTCTGGGCGTGCAGGTTGCAAAACTGGGGTATAAGGTAGTCTTTTCCTGCAATGACACGCCCCTTTATGCGAAGCCACGCCCATTTAAACAAAGTCAAGCCCCCTTTTTGGCAGCGCGCGCATGTTTGTCCCTTTACTGGTGCCAATCATGGGGGGGGCAAAGAATTTTTTTGGCTTGGGGGAGAAAAATTTCTAGTTACGCCACTGAGTACAGCATATAGTATATGGGAGCTGTGTACTGGTAGTACAGTATATATAGTACCTGGAAGCTGTGTAATGACAGTAATATATAATTCATAGCACCTGGGAGCTGTGTAATGACAGTGATATATAATATATAGTACCTGGGAGCTGTGTAATGACAGTGATGTATAATATATAGTACCTGGAAGCTGTGTAATGACAGTGATATATAATATATAGTACCTGGGAGCTGTGTAATGACAGTGATATATAATATATAGTACCCGGGAGCTGTGTAATGACAGTGATATATAATATATAGTACCTGGGAGCTGTGTAATGACAGTGATATATAATATATAGTACCTGGGAGCTGTGTAATGACAGTGATATATAATCTATAGTACCTGGGAGCTGTGTAATGACAGTGATATATAATATATAGTACCTGGGAGCTGTGTAATGACAGTGATGGTTAATATATAGTACCTGGGAGCTGTGTAATGACAGTGATGTATAATATATAGTACCTGGGAGCTGTGTAATGACAGTGATATATAATATATAGTACCTGGGAGCTGTGTAATGACAGTGATATATAATATACAGTACCTGGGAGCTGTGTAATGACAGTGATATATAATATATAGCACCCGGGAGCTGTGTAATGACAGTGATATATAATATATAGTACCTGGGAGCTGTGTAATGACAGTGATATATAATATAAGTACCTGGGAGCTGTGCAATGACAGTGATATATAATATATAGCACCTGGGAGCTGTGTAATGACAGTGATATATAATATATAGTACCCGGGAGCTGTGTAATGACAGTGATATATAATATATAGCACCTAGGAGCTGTGTAATGACAGTGATATATAATATATAGTACCTGGGAGCTGTGTAATGACAGTCATATATATTATATAGCACCCGGGAGCTGTGTAATGACAGTGATATATAATATAAGTACCTGGGAGCTGTGCAATGACAGTGATATATAATATATAGCACCTGGGAGCTGTGTAATGACAGTGATATATAATATATAGTACCCGGGAGCTGTGTAATGACAGTGATATATAATATATATTACCCGGGAGCTGTGTAATAACAGTGATATATAATATATAGTACCTGGGAGCTATGTAATGACAGTTATATATAATATATAGTACCTGGGAGCTGTGTAATGACAGTGATATATAATCTATAGTACCTGGGAGCTGTGTAATGACAGTGATATATAATTTATAGTACCTGCAAGCTGTGTAATGACAGTGATATATAATATATAGTACCTGGGAGCTGTGTAATGACAGTGATTTATAATATATAGTACCTGGGAGCTGTGTAATGACAGTGATATATAATGTATAGTACCCGGGAGCTGTGTAATGACAGCGATATATAATATATAGTACCCAGGAGCTGTGTAATGACAGCGATATATAATATATAGCACCTGGGAGCTGTGTAATGACAGTGATATATAATCTATAGTACCTGGGAGCTCTGTAATGACAGTGATATATAATATACAGTACCCGGGAGCTGTGTAATGACAGTGATATATAATATATAGTACCTGGGAGCTGTGTAATGACAGTGATATATAATATACAGTACCTGGGAGCTGTGTAATGACAGTGATATAAAATATATAGTACCTGGGAGCTGTGTAATGACAGTGATATATAATATACAGTACCTGGGAGCTGTATAATGACAGTGATATATAATATATAGTTCCTGGGAGCTGTGTAATGACAGTGATATATAATATACAGTACCCGGGAGCTGTGTAATGACAGTGATATATAATATATAGTACCCGGGAGCTGTGTAATGACAGCGATATATAATATATAGTACCCAGGAGCTGTGTAATGACAACGATATATAATATATAGCACCTGGGAGCTGTGTAATGACAGTGATATATAATCTATAGTACCACCTGGGAGCTGTGTAATGACAGTGATATATAATATATAATACCTGGGACCTGTGTAATGACAGTTATATATAATATATAGTACCTGCAAGCTGTGTAATGACAGTGATATATAATATATAGTACCTGGGAGCTGTGTAATGACAGCGATATATAATATAAAGTACCTGGGAGCTGTGTAATGACAGCGATATATAATGTATAGTACCCAGGAGCTGTGTAATGACAGCGATATATAATGTATAGTACCCGGGAGCTGTGTAATGACAGCGATATATAATATATAGTACCCAGGAGCTGTGTAATGACAGTGATATATAATATATAGCACCTGGGAGCTGTGTAATGACAGTGATATATAATCTATAGTACCTGGGAGCTGTGTAATGACAGTGATATATAATATATAGTACCTGGGAGCTGTGTAATGACAGTGATATATAATATACAGTACCCGGGAGCTGTGTAATGACAGCGAAATATAATATATAGGGGGTCATTCCGAGTTGTTCGCTCGCAAGCTGCTTTTAGCAGCTTTGCACACGCTAAGCCGCCGCCTACTGGGAGTGAATCTTAGCTTATCAAAATTGCGAACGAAAGATTAGCAGAATTGCAAATAGACACTTCTTAGCAGTTTCTGAGTAGCTCCAGACTTACTCGGCATCTGCGATCAGTTCAGTCAGTTTCGTTCCTGGTTTGACGTCACAAACACACCCAGCGTTCGCCCAGACACTCCTCCGTTTCTCCAGCCACTCCCGCGTTTTTCCCAGAAACGGTAGCGTTTTTTCGCACACAACCATAAAACGGCCAGTTTCCGCCCAGAAACACCCACTTCCTGTCAATCACATTACGATCACCAGAACGAAGAAAAAAACTCGTAATGCCGTGAGTAAAATACCTAACTGCATAGCAAATTTACTTGGCGCAGTCACACTGCGGACATTGCTCATGCGCATTAGCGACTAATCGCTCCGTTGCGAGAAAAAAATATCGAGCGAACAACTCGGAATGACCCCCATAGTACCTGGGAGCTGTGTAATGACAGTGATATATAATATATAGTACCTGGGAGCTGTGTAATGACAGTGATATATAATATATAGTACCTGGAAGCTGTGTAATGACAGTGATATATAATTTATAGTACCTGGGAGCTGTGTAATGACAGCGAAATATAATATACAGTACCTGGGAGCTGTGTAATGACAGAGATATATAATATATTGTACCTGGGAGCTGTGTAATGACAGCGATATATAATATATAGTACCCAGGAGCTGTGTAATGACAGCGATATATAATCTATAGCACCTGGGAGCTGTGTAATGACAGTGATATATAATCTATAGTACCTGGGAGCTGTGTAATGACAGTGATATATAATATACAGTACCCGGGAGCTGTGTAATGACAGTGATATATAATATATAGTACCTGGGAGCTGTGTAATGACAGTGATATATAATGTACAGTACCTGGGAGCTGTGTAATGACAGTGATATATAATATACAGTACCCGGGAGCTGTGTAATGACAGTGATATATAATATGTAGTACCCGGGAGCTGTGTAATGACAGTGAGATATAATATACAGTACCCGGGAGCTGTATAATGACAGTGATATATAATATATAGTACCTGGGAGCTGTGTAATAACAGTGTTGTATAATATATATTACCTGCGAGCTGTGTAATGACAGTGATATATAATATATAGTACCTGAGAGCTGTGTAATGACAGTGATATATAATATACAATACCTGGGAGCTGTGTAATGACAGTGATATATAATATATAGTACCCGGGAGCTGTGTAATAACAGTGATATATAATATATAGTACCTGGGAGCTGTGTAATAACAGTGATGTATAATATATATTACCTGGGAGCTGTGTAATGACAGTGATATATAATATATAGTACCTGGGAGCTGTGTAATGACAGTGATATATAATATATAGTACCTGGGAGCTGTGTAATGACAGTGATATATAATATATAGTACCTGGGAGCTGTGTAATGACAGTGATATATAATGTATAGTACCTGGGAGCTGTGTAATGACAGTGATATATAATATATAGCACTTGGGAGCTGTGTAATGACAGTGATATATAATGTATAGTACCTGGGAGCTGTGTAATGACAGTGATATATAATATATAGCACCTGGGAGCAGTGTAATGACAGTGATATATAATGTATAGTACGTGGGAGCTGTGTAATGATAGTGATATATAATATATATAATACCTGGGAGCTGTGTAATGACAGTCATATATATTATATAGCACCCGGGAGCTGTGTAATGACAGTGATATATAATATATAGTACCTGGGAGCTGTGTAATGACAGTGATATATAATATATAGCACCTAGGAGCTGTGTAATTATAGTGATAGATAATATATAGTACCCGGGAGCTGTGTAATGACAGTGATATATAATAAATAGTTCCCGGGAGCTGTGTAATGACAGTGATATATAATATATAGTACCCGGGAGCTGTGTAATGACAGTGATATATAATATATAGCACCCGGGAGCTGTGTAATGACAGTGATATATAATATACAGTACCTGGGAGCTGTGTAATGACAGTGATATATAATATATAGCACCCGGGAGCTGTCTAATGACAGTGATATATAATATATAGCACCTGGGAGCTGTGTAATGACAGTGATATATAATATACAGTACCTGCGAGCTGTGTAATGACAGTGATATATAATATACAGTACCTGGGAGCTGTGTAATGACAGTGATATATAATATATAGTACTTGGGAGCTGTGTAATGACAGTGATATATAATATATAGTACTTGGGAGCTGTGTAATGATACTGATATATAATATACAGTACATGGGAGCTGTATAATGACAGTGATATATAATGTATAGTACCTGGGAGCTGTGTAATGACAGTGATATATAATATATAGCACCTGGGAGCTGTGTAATGACAGTGATATATAATGTATAGTACCTGGGAGCTGTGTAATGACAGTGATATATAATATATAGTACCTGGGAGCTGTGTAGTGATACTGATATATAATATATAGTACCTGGGAGCTGTGTAATGACAGTGATATATAATATATAGTACCTGGGAGCTGTGTAATGACAGTGATATATAATGTACAGTACCTGGGAGCTGTGTAATGACAGTGATATATAATATACAGTACCCGGGAGCTGTGTAATGACAGTGATATATAATATGTAGTACCCGGGAGCTGTGTAATGACAGTGAGATATAATATACAGTACCCGGGAGCTGTATAATGACAGTGATATATAATATATAGTACCTGGGAGCTGTGTAATAACAGTGTTGTATAATATATATTACCTGCGAGCTGTGTAATGACAGTGATATATAATATATAGTACCTGAGAGCTGTGTAATGACAGTGATATATAATATACAATACCTGGGAGCTGTGTAATGACAGTGATATATAATATATAGTACCCGGGAGCTGTGTAATAACAGTGATATATAATATATAGTACCTGGGAGCTGTGTAATAACAGTGATGTATAATATATATTACCTGGGAGCTGTGTAATGACAGTGATATATAATATATAGTACCTGGGAGCTGTGTAATGACAGTGATATATAATATATAGTACCTGGGAGCTGTGTAATGACAGTGATATATAATATATAGTACCTGGGAGCTGTGTAATGACAGTGATATATAATGTATAGTACCTGGGAGCTGTGTAATGACAGTGATATATAATATATAGCACTTGGGAGCTGTGTAATGACAGTGATATATAATGTATAGTACCTGGGAGCTGTGTAATGACAGTGATATATAATATATAGCACCTGGGAGCAGTGTAATGACAGTGATATATAATGTATAGTACGTGGGAGCTGTGTAATGATAGTGATATATAATATATATAATACCTGGGAGCTGTGTAATGACAGTCATATATATTATATAGCACCCGGGAGCTGTGTAATGACAGTGATATATAATATATAGTACCTGGGAGCTGTGTAATGACAGTGATATATAATATATAGCACCTAGGAGCTGTGTAATTATAGTGATAGATAATATATAGTACCCGGGAGCTGTGTAATGACAGTGATATATAATAAATAGTTCCCGGGAGCTGTGTAATGACAGTGATATATAATATATAGTACCCGGGAGCTGTGTAATGACAGTGATATATAATATATAGCACCCGGGAGCTGTGGAATGACAGTGATATATAATATACAGTACCTGGGAGCTGTGTAATGACAGTGATATATAATATATAGCACCCGGGAGCTGTCTAATGACAGTGATATATAATATATAGCACCTGGGAGCTGTGTAATGACAGTGATATATAATATACAGTACCTGCGAGCTGTGTAATGACAGTGATATATAATATACAGTACCTGGGAGCTGTGTAATGACAGTGATATATAATATATAGTACTTGGGAGCCGTGTAATGACAGTGATATATAATATATAGTACTTGGGAGCTGTGTAATGATACTGATATATAATATACAGTACATGGGAGCTGTATAATGACAGTGATATATAATGTATAGTACCTGGGAGCTGTGTAATGACAGTGATATATAATATATATAGCACCTGGGAGCTGTGTAATGACAGTGATATATAATGTATAGTACCTGGGAGCTGTGTAATGACAGTGATATATAATATATAGTACCTGGGAGCTGTGTAGTGATACTGATATATAATATATAGTACCTGGGAGCTGTGTAATGACAGTGATGTATAATATATAGTACCTGGGAGCTGTGTAATGACAGTGATATATAATATACAGTACCTGGGAGCTGTGTAATGACAGTGATGTATAATATACAGTACCTGGGAGCTGTGTAATGACAGTGATGTATAATACATATTACATGGGAGCTGTGTAATGACAGTAATATATAATGTATAGTACCTGGGAGCTGTGTAATGACAGTGATATATAATATATAGTACCTGGGAGCTGTGTAATGACAGTGATATATAATATATAGTACCCGGGAGCTGTGTAATGATAGTGATATATAATATATATAATACCTGGGAGCTGTGTAATGACAGTCATATATATTATATAGCACCCGGGAGCTGTGTAATGACAGTGATATACAGGTTGAGTATCCCATATCCAAATATTCCGAAATACGGAATATTCCGAAATACGGACTTTTTTGAGTGAGAGTGAAAAAGTGAAACCTTTGTTTTTTGATGGCTCAATGTACACAAACTTTGTTTAATACACAAAGTTATTAAAAATATTCTATTAAATGACCTTCAGGCTGTGTATATAAGGTGTATATCAAACATAAATGAATTGTGTGAATGTACACACACTTTGTTTAATGCACAAAGTTATAAAAAATATTGGCTAAAATTGCCTTCAGGCAGTGTGTATAAGGTGTATATAAAACATAAATACATTCTGTGCTTAGATTTAGGTCCCATCACCATGATATCTCATTATGGTATGCAATTATTCCAAAATACGGAAAAATCCGATATCCAAAATACCTCTGGTCCCAAGCATTTTGGATAAGGGATACTCAACCTGTATAATATATAGTACCTGGGAGCTGTGTAATGACAGTGATATATAATATATAGCACCTAGGAGCTGTGTAATGATAGTGATAGATAATATATAGTACCCGGGAGCTGTGTAATGACAGTGATATATAATATATAGTACCTGGGAGCTGTGTAATGACAGTGATATATAATATATAGTACCCGGGAGCTGTGTAATGACAGTGATATATAATATATAGCACCCGGGAGCTGTGTAATGACAGTGATATATAATATACAGTACCTGGGAGCTGTGCAATGACAGTGATATATAATATATAGCACCCGGGAGCTGTGTAATGACAGTGATATATAATATATAGCACCTGGGAGCTGTGTAATGACAGTGATATATAATATACAGTACCTGCGAGCTGTGTAATGACAGTGATATATAATATACAGTACCTGGGAGCTGTGTAATGACAGTGATATATAATATATAGTACTTGGGAGCTGTGTAATGACAGTGATATATAATATATAGTACTTGGGAGCTGTGTAATGATACTGATATATAATGTATAGTACGTGGGAGCTGTGTAATGACAGTGATATATAATATATAGTACCTGGGAGCTGTGTAATGATACTGACATATAATATATAGTACCTGGGAGCTGTGTAATGACAGTGATATATAATATACAGTATCTGGGAGCTGTGTAATGATAAAGCTAAATATTTATCTTATTTAAAACCCTTTAAGAGGCCTAAGAACACTGTACGCTATTGACGTATGGAGTACCGTAAGGGTACGCACGTTGCGTAGCAATTGCTTAGCCGAGGTCGAGACGCTCAAGCGTCACGTTCGCTCACGGCCAAGAGATCACAGGCAGGCACACTATTGGTTGCTGACTAACGTAATGGTTCGCTATAGCGTGGCGGACGCTGTATCGGGAGCGGGCCGCTCGAGCGATACAAACGCTCGCGAGAATACGCTGTTGGTATCGGGCACACTATAGGTGAGCGACTACCTTAATGCTACGCTATCAGCGTAGCGGACGCTCGAGACCACGAGGAGATCACGAGCGGCGCAGACGCTCACAATGTTAAACCTTTATATCTAAACCATAAACAATGTAATATGCTGTAAAACCTTAGTGTAGAGATAGGGTGTAGATGCAACACAGTGTAACCTTATTAACTTAAAAGCTGTTTGAGCGTCACCGACGCTCTGAGAATACTTAACACTATAAGAAATACACAGATACCGTGCTTAGGGTCCAACGCCTAATATATATATTATGAATGTTATACTTGCAAAAGAATTAATACAATACAAGTCATACACTACAATATAACATAGACTACCTAACCAGATAACTACACAGGAAATACAATACAATACTATTACGTTTAAGAGAATACGAGAGAAAGAGGAGAGAGAGAGAGAGAGAGAGAGAGATATGGCCAATAACAACAAGAAAGACAATATGATTGCGGAGAAAACTTACGCACAAAGGAAACGATCGCATGCGCCTCTGGACATCCAGCTCCCGATTTTCAGCAATGATAACCGTTGAAGAGTGAGAGCTGGATGTGATCGGCTTGTCTATTTATGCCCCACACACAATACAATTCAATGGTCCCTACAATCTCATTGTTCATTGGACACAGGAATTCCTCCTCGCATTATAACAAAAGGTCATAAGTTGATTCATACAGGTGGGCTGTGACGATTTCCAACTGCTCAGGTGGGTGGGAAACTAGGTTTCCCGCCGCATGGATAATTAAGTGCAAATAATAGTAAATGGACATAAACTTCTTATGTCCATAATTATTCGCACGAGCGATTAATCCGCTTCAAACCAACACCGGAATATTGCTAATTAAATACTCTTCCGATGGATACTAAACACCACTGTATTACTCCTGTCTGACCCTTCGTATCAAACAAAGGGGGATTTCTCTGTTCATGAACATTCTACATTAACCAAACTTTCAGAATCTATCAAAGGGACCATGATCTACAAAATACATTATATAGTGAAAATATGTAACGATTGAGTCGCACGCTACGAACACATGAACCCTACCGTAAATGCACATACCGCGCGCCCGCGGGTGCCCGCAACAGCGAGTATGCGCACGCACGGGAGAGCGCACGCATGCGCAGCGCAGACCTGTATGAGGTGCAAATATGGCAGTGTGCATCGTGATATTTTTCTGACTTTGACAGTCCACCCTTTGGCAGTCAACAATAACTGCCACTTCCTAAAACATTTCAAAAAGAGAAAAATATATGTCAGGGGTTAATACATTTACATGGTTGGGTAGGGGAGGAGAGGAGAAGGTAGGAAAAAGGTATGACCTAGTGAGATAGCAGAAGCATGTGTGTATGAATCCGTGCTTGGGGGTCATGTATCATCGTGCCGTACGTGTTTTAAATCAAGCTTCGAGGTATTGCGAAGTATACATTTGAATTCCTTCTTATCCCGTGGTACGGGTCTGTGGATGGGCTGTCAAACTTTACCGAGCTCTTTTCGGATTTTGGTTGTAACAAAATGGGGAGCACATTTTAGTTGATGATACATGAATGGGGGAATATGTGATTGCTGATATCTGTGCCTGTATTCCCTATACTATGTGTGTAATTACCTGAAGGTTGTAGAGATGAAGAAAAGACATAATTACGGTAAATGCAGTGGTATTCTATGTCAGGTAAATGAACATTTGTCGGTTGAAGTCTTGTTCGGTGTCTGTTGAATGCAGTCTTCTTTGTGCTTTTGCCCATAAGGTGCGAGCAAAAGCTTTGTCAATGTCCATAGATTTACAAAAGTGTTGGGCTAGCGTAATTTTAAAATTTCTAGGGAAACTGGGGATCTATGGCAAAGTTCATCAAAAATCTGTGTATCAGGTTGTCAAAACTTCTTCTTTAATCCATCTGTTGTCTGTATATCGGCTCATCAAATTCCTCGTCCAAGTGGGTCTTTTTACCTTGGAGGAAAACGGAAAAACAGGTGAAAGAAACGGACCGTAGAAATCGCATTTTCATCACATCATTGTTTCTACATTTGGGTCATAAATCAAATCCATTGGAATTACAGTTTCCTCACTCCTTAAACTCATCACCCTGGTACTTCGTTTGCACTTCGTTAAAGCCTGACCGCATCTAAATATCAAGCCAATCGTTATGATAACACCTAAGATACATAGGAGAAACTTCCCTACATCCATTATGACTCCTTGAGCCCATTCTCCTAAAATGGAGAACCAATTTCGCGGGTTCAACCATGACACCCAACCAGTCAGCTCATTACTCACAGCAGCAAGGGTGAGATTGTGTCTCCTGCGAAATTCCCACTTCAGTTGGAGAATATCGTCCATCTTTTGGTCTATGACCTCGACCGGGTCCTCGGTACTATTTGTAATATATGTGCAACATTTCACGCCGTACTGCGTTGCCAGTGTGACACAATATCCGCCTGTTACTGCCGTGAGATAATTGAGAATCATTCTATGCTGAACTAGTTCTGTTTTATAAGCTTGAAGTTCTCTTCCAGTATACCTAAACGTGTCATCATACATTTCTGTGATATTGTCTAACAAATTTGCGAGCGCAGATATGTATTTATAATTCAACACTCCTCTGGCGGTGCGAGTGAAATCTAACGCGATTAGAACCTGAATCCCGGTGGATTCATGGATCATGTCAGAGGCCGGATGCTCTGTTCTTTCTATCAGGTGCCGTTTAACTACGTGCTCGTAATGGGTGTGAGTATAAGGAGCTTGGGCAACACGGTGTATATCTTTCATTTTGGCATGTGATACAGTCATTACTTCAGGCAGTACTTTTCCAATATAACACAATCCTTCAGAGTTTGGGGCAAGCCACTTATACGCCTTCCTCCCGCATATGAAATATGCATCATCGGGGAGAACATATGGGACGGAGTAGGACATAACCATATTACACATCTTCCATGTGAAATCTCCTAACCCTAATTCTCCCATCTGTCTAGTACACGTATCAGCTTGTACGATATGTGCACAGTATCCTGGTGATACCTCTCCAACTCTCGTAATCCTATTTCCTAGGGTATACCTATATCGGAAAGATTTTCCTCTACTGGCTATGTGGCGTATAAGCTCTGTATCTGTAGGCATTCTATCTGCTCTATATGAAAAGGTCATGGTTTGGTTACTCCATGACACTTCCCAATTTCCCGGCTTTCGGGGATTGGAAATGTTAAAACATATGAGGGATCTATCCACATGATATTGGTGGAGCTTCAAACTAGGAGGACTGGAGATATTAAACCTCCTGTCCACCGGCCTCCCACCACTTAGCTCAAGTACCTCCCCTATCGTTAAAGGAAATGGTACTAGTCCTGATCTGCTATGACCTTGAGGTACTTGAGAGCATACCCAACAATCTGTTTGATTTAGCACACTACCCACTAAGGAGTGATAGTCACTCAAGGGATGCCGGTCCATGTGGATATTAAAACTGGATTGGCATTTCTTGATGCACCCATCCTCGACTACATTGTCGCAAAGCCTACAGATACAGTTTTCTTCAGCTAACAATCCTTCACAATTCCTTCTATGGTCAATGCTATCGGATCGTTTTCTGATACTCGCCTTTGCTTGTTGATTATGTTGTTCTCGGAAAACTACGCCTCCATCTCTGTCATCAGAACCCATTCCAGAACCTCTCTCGACCTCCATGGTACTCTCGCCGGAACAGACTGCTCTGGTCAACATCATGGTCAACAGGAAAATCCGGATCACAGTCTCTTGGGGCAAGTCCATCTTATAGGAGGAAACGAAGAAGAATGAGAAGGGGGAAAAAAATAATTTGAGGGAGGGGGAATGGGAAGTGGAGAAAAACAATAAAAGGGAACAGGGAATCGACAACTGCTTTTTGATCTTGTGATTCTCGATGCTCAGGTGCCGCCTCAGTCCTCCTGGAACAGACACTCCAGTGATACAACTTCCTCTACCGTCTGTTCCTTATCACGGGACCTCTCTGGATCAGCAACCTTCTTACAGTGGGACGAATGAACCCAAGTCTCTCTCTCGGCAACTTT
The DNA here is from genome assembly GCF_028390025.1 of Pseudophryne corroboree. Taxonomy (NCBI): domain Eukaryota; kingdom Metazoa; phylum Chordata; class Amphibia; order Anura; family Myobatrachidae; genus Pseudophryne; species Pseudophryne corroboree. The sequence continues at coordinate 777,590,246 of NC_086446.1, read as the reverse complement.
CAATGCTGTAGTGCTAGTCAATAAGACTTGGTATGGTCCTTCCCATCTGTCAATAAGGCAACCTGAGCGTAGAAAATTCCGTATCATTACATAATCCCCAGGTTCAATGTCATGACAATTACTATCTGGTAAATCAGGAATCACTAACTTCAAATTATCATTTTGATTCCTTAGCTGTTTACTCATGTTAATCAAGTATTTTACAGTCACTTCATTGTTACACTTCAAATCATCCTGAGGGTTAATCATAACATGCGGTTGTCGACCAAACAAGATTTCAAAGGGAGACAGATTAAGAGGGGACCTGGGAGTGGTTCTGATGCTGTACAGTACAATGGGTAGAGCTTCTGGCCATGTCAATCCTGTCTCTGCCATAACTTTGCTCAGTTTATTTTTAATAGTGCTGTTCACTCTTTCCACCTTTGCACTCGCCTGTGGACGGTATGGAGTGTGCAGCTTGCTATCAATTCCCATCAATTTACACATTCCTTGAAAGACATCACCTGTAAAATGGGTACCCCTATCACTTTCAATTATTCTAGGGATACCATATCTACATACAAATTCCTGCACAATTTTCTTAGCAGTAAACATAGCGGTATTTGTGGCCGCAGGAAATGCTTCGACCCAATTTGAGAAAACATCTATACAAACAAGTACATATTTCAAATTTCGACAAGGGGGTAATTGAATGAAGTCAATCTGTATTACCTGGAAAGGGCCGCCTGCAGGTGGGATATGAGATGGTTCTGTTGGTATTGCCTTTCCGATGTTCTTTCTCAAACAGGTAAGGCATGACATTGCTCTCTTACTTGCATGAGATGAAAATCCTGGGGCGCACCAATATGCTCTTATCAACTTGCACATTCCCTCCTTGCCCAGATGAGTCAGCCCGTGTGCTGCCTCAGCTAAACATGGAAGATATGCTCTGGGGGCCACCGGTTTACCTTGTCCATCCGTCCAGAGTCCTGAGGACTCCTGGCCATATCCCTTTGCCTTCCAGACTGCCTTTTCCTGTGTGGAACACAAATTTTGCATTTCACACAACTTCTGTGTGTTGATGGTATTAAATACCATCAGTTGCGTGGTGTCTGTCTGTCTGGGGGTACCAGCTGCTAACTTAGCTGCTTCATCTGCTCGGCTGTTACCAAGTGATACTGGGTCCTGGCTATATGTGTGTGCTTTACACTTGATAACAGCCACTCTGTCGGGTTCCTGTATCGCTGTTAGAAGCCTTTTGATGTGAGCTGCATGCGCTACCGGTGTACCAGCTGCCGTCATGAAATTTCTGAGGCGCCATAGGGCTCCGAAATCATGGACTACCCCGAATGCGTATCTAGAGTCGGTATAGATATTGGCTGATTTGCCCTTAGCCAATTCACATGCTCTGGTTAGGGCGACCAGTTCAGCAACCTGGGCTGAGTGAGGTGGGCCTAGCGGTTCCGCTTCTATGGTGCCTTGGTCATCTACGACTGCGTATCCAGTACACAAGTCTCCCGAGTCTGACTGTCTATGACAACTGCCGTCCGTGTAGAAAGTTAGATCTACATCTTCCAGTGGGTTGTCACTGATGTCAGGCCTTGCGGTAAAATTTTGGGTCAAATATTCCATACAATCATGTGTGTCTTCCTTTGTGTTAAATTCTCCTTCCCCACCACTCTCATCCTCCACCCTTTGTGCCTGTCCAGGCACACCTGGGAGATATGTTGCAGGATTTAATGCACTGCATCTCCTTATGGTGATGTTTACGGGGGCCATTAGTGCCAATTCCCATCTTGTAAACCGCGCTGATGAGACGTGCCTGGTTTGGGCAGAATTTAGCAAGGCTGACACTGCATGTGGTGTATGAATTGTGAGGTTGTGACCTAGCACTACATCTTCGCTTTTCGTTACTAGCAATGCTATCGCAGCAACGCTTCGCAAGCATGTGGGGAGGGATCGCGCTACCGTGTCTAGCTGAGCGCTGTAGTATGCTACTGGCCTGCTGGCATCACCGTGCTTTTGGGTTAAGACGCCTGCCGCGCAACCAGCACTTTCTGTTCCGTACAGCTCAAAGGGTTTCCCATAGTCTGGCATACCTAATGCTGGTGCCTGCGTTAGGCACTGTTTAAGTCTCTCAAATGCCATCTCGGACTCGTCTGTATGCGAAATCCGATCAGGTTTGTTTGAGGAAACCATCTCCTGCAAAGGTAATGCTAGAATGGAAAATCCTGGGATCCAGTTACGGCAATACCCACACATTCCTAAAAATGTTCTGATTTGTTGCTGGGTTTGTGGCAGAGTCATGTCTCTAATTGCTTGAATTCTATCAGCGGTCAGGTGTCTCAGTCCTTGTGTTAGACAGTGTCCCAAATATTTTACCTTAGTTTGGCATAATTGCAACTTGTCTTTGGAAACCTTGTGTCCTGTGTCTGAAAGATGAAACAGGAGCTGTTTCGTATCCTTCAGGGATGCTTCCAATGAATCAGAACACAGTAGTAGATCATCCACGTACTGTATTAATACTGATCCACTCTCTGGTTGGAAAGACTGTAAACAATCATGCAAAGCCTGGGAAAAGATACTTGGACTGTCTATGAAACCTTGTGGTAATCGAGTCCATGTGTATTGGACTCCTCTGTATGTGAATGCAAACAAATATTGGCTGTCAGGGTGCAGAGGTACCGAAAAGAAAGCGGAGCAGAGGTCAATAACAGTGAAAAATTTCGCAGTGGGAGGGATTTGCATAAGGATGACAGCTGGATTTGGCACTACGGGGAACTGACTCTCAACTATTTTGTTAATCCCCCTTAGATCCTGCACTAGCCGGTAACCCCTCCCCCCACTCTTTTTAACAGGGAAGATGGGACTATTGGCAGTGCTGGACGTTCTTACCAGAATGCCCTGTTGTAGCAAGCGCTCTATTACGGGATACACTCCTAACTCCACCTCTGGCTTCAGAGGGTACTGTGGGATTTTTGGAGCTATCCTACCATCTTTTACTTGTACAACTACCGGAGCTACGTTTGCCATTAATCCAGTGTCCTGTCCATCTTTAGTCCAAAGTGACTCTGGTATCTGGGATGTCATTTCCTCTACTTGGGATGGAGTCCTATTTGTCATAATGGTATGTGACATTAATTTTGACGGGGAGTCTAACATGTCTCGCACTTCCTGAGCGTGATTCTCAGGTATGTCCAAGAATACACCTTCAGGAGTACAATAAATGACGCACCCCATTTTGCACAATAAATCTCTTCCCAGGAGATTAGTCGGTGCCGATGCAGCCAGAAAAAAGGAATGCTTGGTATGTAACGGCCCTACTGTAATCTCGGCTGGTTTGCTAACAGGGTAGTGCTGGACTACTCCTGTTACTCCTATGGCTGGAATTGTCTTACCAGTGGTTCTCATGCCCACTGTCGAATTTATCACTGATTTGGCCGCCCCTGTGTCTACAAGAAAGTTTAATGATTTACCAGCTACATTGATTGCAATTTCAGGTTCACTCCCAAGACTTGCAATCAATTTTACTGGCTGCAGATTACAGGTATGGCCACACCCCTATTGGGTATGGTGACCTCCCTGAATCCCGCTGGCAGTAACTACTTGTGAAGGGGTTAAATGGGAACTACCAGTGGCTTGCCAGTCTCTGTTCGGGGGGTATCCTTTTGTTTCCCCTGTATGTGGCTCATAACTCCGTCTCTGCGGACCCTGCTCCCAATGTCGTGTGTCGTGTCGTTGTCTAGGGGGTTGATATGAGTTTTGTGAATTTTTCACTCTACAGTCTCGTGCCATGTGTCCCTGTCTATGACAAGAAAAACAAGTTACCACATTTGACTTACCCACAGGGTTTGGTGATTTATACAAAGGCTGCCTTGTGGTCAGGGCCTGTATACTTACGGCCATTAACTTATCACCTTGGGACTCCCTGTGTCGGGTGATATTCCGGTCGTGATCAATAGCAGCCTCTCTCAAAGTAGCCACCGACAGACCTCGCCAACATGGTTGCGTGGTCTGTACTCTTGTCTTTAATGTCTATTTTAACCCATCCATTAGTACAGATACTGCTACTTCTCGATGGTTTATGTTTGTTTTAATGTCCTCTATACCTGTGTACTTTGCCATTTCTAGTAATGCCCTGTGAAAATATTCTGCAGCAGTTTCTGACTCTTTCTGTCTAATGGAGAAAATCTTGTTCCACTTAACTACTGCTGGGAAATACTCCTTTAACTGTAAACTTATTCTTTTTACGTTATCTTTGTTGTACACATCTGTAAGAGGTACATCCTGATCTAATCCACAGTCAGCCAAAAATTGAGCTGCGTCGACATTTGAGGGTAAACATGCCCTCAGCAATACCTGCCAGTCTTTGTTATTGGGCTCTAAAGTGTTCCCTAGGTCTCTGATGTATTTCTGGCTGGCAACTAAGTCTTTCCTAGGGTCAGGGAACTCAGACACTATGGTTCTTAATTCCATTCGGGAAAATGGGCTGTACATGGCAATGTTCCTAACAGGAGTGATTCCTGTCGTGTCAGTTTTCCCATTTGGCACTGCTATTACCCTAACAGGATTAAGTCTACTAACATCACTCTGTGTAGGTTCTACAGCCTGTGGTGAAATGGTTTCAGCGTAGTGTATGGTGCCGTACTTACCTGTAGATACGACCTCACCTATCCCTCCGCTAGGGGCTTTTGTTACTAATCTCGTGGGTGGAGCCGTGCCTACTGTTGTCTCTGCTATGGTGGCTGCTAGAGAGAGCGCCGATATTGTTGCCGATTCGTCCTCTTGATCACACTCCTGGGGAAAGTTCAAAACAGGGTACAACTTGCACGGGTTAATACTTGCATTGGTTAACTTATTAACATTTACACAGTTGCTAAGTGTTTGTTTGTTACACCCTAATGCGTCATTCTCCGCAACCAATTTCTCTCCTGATATGTATGGTGGCGGCGAGGCCGTCGCTATCAATTTCTTGATAGGATTAGATCCTGCCGCCAGAGCCAATCCTCTCTGTATTTCACCCTCCTGTTGCCATAACTGCAAATAATCATAATGTTGGGTTCGTCTCTTTGTTGATTTAATGAGACATATCCTCCTCCTTAAATTTTGCAACACTTCTGGGCTAAAGCTACCTACTCTTGGGAATTTCTCCCCGTCATGCACTGTCATTCTCTCCCATTCATCACATAAAACCTCTGTATGTGAACCATATTTTTCACACATTACGTACCTTGCCGACCGGACTGGTCGGTTCACTGAATCAACCCGAACCGAGGTTGATCGCCCCCTTCCTGAACAATTGGCCCCCATAACTTGCAGGCGTTGCTTTCACCACCTCTGACCTTATTTCAGGGTCTTCAGCGAACCCTTACAAAAACCAAAATGTTCACGATAGGCTGACGGTGGCGGTTTACCGAGTACCCCACTCACTCGCCCACGCCGACCAATACGACCCACACACTGCCTTAGTGCTGGCGTACTCGACCCAGGGCCCCTATGAACCTCTATTTACTGGAACATGCGAGGGATATCCGCAGAACACTTACTCTTTCCAGTAACTGTTGGTTGTTGGACAATTCCTGAGTGACCAGCGAACTTCCCTTCAGAAAATAAAAAATTACACAAATCACATCAGAGTGTACAAATAGTTTTACGACCGGGTTTGTACACAAATGGTACTGGTCAGATTAACTAATGTACACAATTACGTGCGGTACAATCGTTCAGCACATAAGCAACTAATCTTATGTGCTGAGCGACCAGTGGAATCGAAAATTTCGGCTGCGAATTCCTTCAGCCAGAGCTTTATTGGCCTATATGGGTTTTGCACCAACCCCCTGGGTTGTGCCCTTTTCTCTTTTATGGCAGACTTCTTAGTCTGCTGTACCTGGACCTCCCGGTCTGTAGTATGACCTCCTGGTCTACTATTCTCTACTGCTCAAATTTTATGTTTAACCAGAGATGCCTCCCTAGCCACCATGCACGTCACTTACATGTATGTACCTCTGCGAGAACTCGACTTCTTGTGGTTCAACCTGTAAAATTGTATAATCTTATATATACAAAACACTCACTCACCACACGTACACTTTTGTTTCTATTTCTATTTCTGCGCAGAAATTTTCTTTAGACCAGATGTGTTGTGAATTTGGAGAAGGATCTGTTAATCTAAATTTCGGACACTAAAAATAGACTTGCGCTACTTACCACGTTGCCACCTTTCCGCCTGTTGCAATAACACTATCGTGTGATTTGAGTTACGTGGGCGTACCCGGACGCTCCGTTGCGTAATTTACGCTGCGTGCGTCGGCCTTTGTGTACGCGAGTCTCAGCCCTTTGTTAGAGACACGTGTACACAAAGCAATGTCCACCGTAACACAACTAACACGTTTTATCAATGTAGATGATCCTCGATCGTCTACCGTGCAACACACCAATCTCTCCTTATACCTTAGGTAGAGTTGCGTGTGGGTTTTACACTTTATCCCGTTATATATTACATTTACACTTTAACTATGAAATAGCGACAAATCTCTCTTTGCACGTTTTATCAATTATAAAATGGCAAACAGGAGAGTGATATATGAAAATACACGAATGAAAAAGAAATGCAGATATGTGCGTGTGTACGCAAGACAGAAATAAACAGTTTCAAAAGACACTAGCGTGTTGTTCTTACCTCTGGTTCCGGATTCCTTCAGCACCCTTTACTAAGCGAAGCAGACGCTTATCCCGTCAGCACTGCGAAGAATATGATCTCCCGCCCTTTGCTGATGGATAATGTCTGCTGAAATTACCTAGCAGAGATATGTGAAGGACAGGACGAGCCGCCAATTGATAAAGCTAAATATTTATCTTATTTAAAACCCTTTAAGAGGCCTAAGAACACTGTACGCTATTGACGTATGGAGTACCGTAAGGGTACGCACGTTGCGTAGCAATTGCTTAGCCGAGGTCGAGACGCTCAAGCGTCACGTTCGCTCACGGCCAAGAGATCACAGGCAGGCACACTATTGGTTGCTGACTAACGTAATGGTTCGCTATAGCGTGGCGGACGCTGTATCGGGAGCGGGCCGCTCGAGCGATACAAACGCTCGCGAGAATACGCTGTTGGTATCGGGCACACTATAGGTGAGCGACTACCTTAATGCTACGCTATCAGCGTAGCGGACGCTCGAGACCACGAGGAGATCACGAGCGGCGCAGACGCTCACAATGTTAAACCTTTATATCTAAACCATAAACAATGTAATATGCTGTAAAACCTTAGTGTAGAGATAGGGTGTAGATGCAACACAGTGTAACCTTATTAACTTAAAAGCTGTTTGAGCGTCACCGACGCTCTGAGAATACTTAACACTATAAGAAATACACAGATACCGTGCTTAGGGTCCAACGCCTAATATATATATTATGAATGTTATACTTGCAAAAGAATTAATACAATACAAGTCATACACTACAATATAACATAGACTACCTAACCAGATAACTACACAGGAAATACAATACAATACTATTACGTTTAAGAGAATACGAGAGAAAGAGGAGAGAGAGAGAGATATGGCCCATAACAACAAGAAAGGCAATATGATTGCGGAGAAAACTTACGCACAAAGGAAACGATCGCATGCGCCTCTGGACATCCAGCTCCCGATTTTCAGCAATGATAACCGTTGAAGAGTGAGAGCTGGATGTGATCGGCTTGTCTATTTATGCCCCACACACAATACAATTCAATGGTCCCTACAATCTCATTGTTCATTGGACACAGGAATTCCTCCTCGCATTATAACAAAAGGTCATAGGTTGATTCATACAGGTGGGCTGTGACGATTTCCAACTGCTCAGGTGGGTGGGAAACTAGGTTTCCCGCCGCATGGATAATTAAGTGCAAATAATAGTAAATGGACATAAACTTCTTATGTCCATAATTATTCGCACGAGCGATTAATCCGCTTCAAACCAACACCGGAATATTGCTAATTAAATACTCTTCCGATGGATACTAAACACCACTGTATTACTCCTGTCTGACCCTTCGTATCAAACAAAGGGGGATTTCTCTGTTCATGAACATTCTACATTAACCAAACTCAGAATCTATCAAAGGGACCATGATCTACAAAATACATTATATAGTGAAAATATGTAACGATTGAGTCGCACGCTACGAACACATGAACCCTACCGTAAATGCACATACCGCGCGCCCGCGGGTGCCCGCAACAGCGAGTATGCGCACGCACGGGAGAGCGCACGCATGCGCAGCGCAGACCTGTATGAGGTGCAAATATGGCAGTGTGCATCGTGATATTTTTCTGACTTTGACAGTAATGACAGTGATGTATAATATATATTACATGGGAGCTGTGTAATGACAGTAATATATAATGTATAGTACCTCCGAGCTGTGCAATGACAGTGATATATAATATATAGCACCTGGGAGCTGTGTAATGACAGTGATATATAATATACAGTACATGCGAGCTGTGTAATGACAGTGATATATAATGTATAGTACCTGGGAGCTGTGTAATGACAGTGATATATAATATATAGCACCTGGGAGCTGTGTAATGACAGTGATATATAATGTATAGTACGTGGGAGCTGTGTAATGACAGTGATATATAATATATAGTACCTGGGAGCTGTGTAATGATACTGATATATAATATATAGTACCTGGGAGCTGTGTAATGACAGTAATATATAATATACAGTACCTGGGAGCTGTGTAATGACAGTGATGTATAATATACAGTACCTGGGAGCTGTGTAATGACAGTGATGTATAATATATATTACATGGGAGCTGTGTAATGACAGTAATATATAATGTATAGTACCTGGGAGCTGTGCAATGACAGTGATATATAATATATAGCACCTGGGAGCTGTGTAATGACAGTGATATATAATGTATAGTACCTGGGAGCTGTGTAATGACAGTGATGTATAATATATAGTACCTGGGAACTATGTAATGACAGTGATATATAATATATAGTACCTGGGAGCTGTGTAATAACAGTCATGTATAATATACAGTACCTGGGAGCTGTGTAATGACAGTGATGTATAATATATATTACCTGGGAGCTGTGTAATGACAGTGATATATAATATATAGTACCTGGGAGCTGTGTAATGACAGTGATGTATAATATATAGTACCTGGGAGCTGTGTAATGACAGTGATATATAATATACAGTACCCGGGAGCTGTGTAATGACAGTGATATATAATATATAGTACCTGGGAGCTGTGTAATGACAGTGATATATAATATACAGTACCCGGGAGCTGTGTAATGACAGTGATATATAATATAGAGTACCTGGGAGCTGTGTAATGACAGTGATGTATAATATACAGTACCTGGGAGCTGTGTAATGACAGTGATGTATAATATATAGTATCTGGGAGCTGTGTAATGACAGTGATATATAATTAAACATCCTAGTGATATTTGGTGGACCCCTTTTATTCAAGTAAACCTTAGTTACCTTTTTATACCAGTAAATAAAGACACGGAGACATGATTTTGGCAGAAAAATTGCTAGCTATTTATTTGACCCTAACCATAGCAAAACCTGTAATTGGAAAAAATTTGTTAAGACGCCGAATCAGCCGGCATAATGGTGGCAGAAAAAAGAACGGCTCTATTAAACTATTGGTAAACTTAAAATGGTAAACTGACCGAAACCGTCCAGCACCCTATCAAAACCGGTAATAGGTGTCAACACAACCCCCACAGTGACTTCCCACCGCTCCTGGGTGCCCTGCCGCTGCCTCCCGGATGGGTGGTCGAGCGGCCATTAAGTCGATGGAGGTGAGTGCACCTAAACCACATAACACTGAAACTTACTACCTATAAAAAAACATACAACTACAAACTGCCGTTCTTTTCCGCCTATAAATAGCCAACGAATGAAACCAGCCAAGCAATTAAACGCCAATGCACTCCGCGTCAAAACACAAACAACCTCTACCCTTAGGGCGGGAGGGCGGGAAGGAAATTCACTTGCAAAGAGACCCAAAATGGCCACTCCAGCCTATATATACCCTAACCCTCCCCCCTTTTCCTAAGGCTGTACTACCTAACAGCTAGGTCCACCCCTCACAGAATGTTTAACTCATTCCTCTCCTATGTAGTCAATTCTCTCTCCTAAACATCCTAGTGATATTTGGTGGACCCCTTTTATTACAGTAAACCTTAGTTACCTTTTTATACCAGTAAATAAAGACACGGAGACATGATTTTGGCAGAAAAATTGCTAGCTATTTATTTGACCCTAACCATAGCAAAACCTGTAATTGGAAAAAATTTGTTAAGATGCCGAATCAGCCGGCATAATGGTGGCAGAAAAAAGAACGGCTCTATTAAACTATTGGTAAACTTAAAATGGTAAACTGACCGAAACCGTCCAGCACCCTATCAAAACCGGTAATAGGTGTCAACACAACCCCCACAGTGACTTCCCACCGCTCCTGGGTGCCCTGCCGCTGCCTCCCGGATGGGTGGTCGAGCGGCCATTAAGTCGATGGAGGTGAGTGCACCTAAACCACATAACACTGAAACTTACTACCTATAAAAAACCATACAACTACAAACTGCCGTTCTTTTCCGCCAAAAGCGAAGGACTCCATCCCAGAGTCCTCGCCCGCCACCATAACCTACCCTAACTCCTGCAACACTAGGAACAGATCCTCCAGGAAAAACATCATCCCCTCATTGGATAGATGCACACCATCAGGCCGAAAAAGGTGTTTGTCTCGGAACCGAATCCTAGGGTGGCGAACCACTTTACCTCCGTGGGCCAAGACCCACTTCGCCACCGCCCCATTCACCTTTATCCTGGCCTCATCTATTACGCGTCCGTCCTTCACACCTCGCCAACTCAACCTTGGCACCATCAGGGAAAATACCAATATACACTCGGTCCATGCTGCGGCCACCCTTGCCAGATCTTGTATCATGGCCCACCGTAGCTCCAAGGAAGTCCCCTTCCCTAGGTCGTTGCCACCTAAGTGGACAACCAAAACCTTGGGAACTCCATGCTTCCTGGCCTGACTGACTAGTCTACTCAATAGATCTTTCCACATCATTCCTCGCCAACCAAGCCATCTGATTCCCTGACCTCCAGGAAACCTCTGAGCAGTATCAGAGGCCAAAAACCTTGCTGCCCAAAAGACATACGAGTGGCCGACCACCCAAATGGACAAGCCATCGGCGAAACAACCTGAATGGAAGGAAAAAGGGGTAAAATGCGTTACTATAATTCTACGCCATAAATGTAATTTTGTTAACCTGAAGGATCTGCCAAAAAGAAAAAAATTTATTTCTAATGTCGCAGCAGACACGGCCTGGCCGATCTCCCGAGCTTCTAACCAATTTGAAGTAAAAGCGTTAAGACATTAAGGGAAAGGCAAAAGAAACAAAACGAAATTAAACAGAGGGGGGGGGGGGGGGAGGGGGTATAAAAAAGAGGGTAAAACATGAAATAACTCAGCTGGAGGTGAAAGCATAAAAACCTGCTGAGGGACTTCGATTAGAACAGATCAGCCGAATTAATGATTAGAATTCAGTCCGTCAAGTCAGGCAAAAATCGCAAAATAACTCCAGACCCCCGCTGCCGGCTCACGCCCGCAGCGGCAAGTGGCTAATCCCTGAGTAGGATCACACACGGGTAAACAAACCAACGTACAGTGAACATAACATATGCATAAACACAAAGCAAACATGATCTTACTTTAACTTTATGAAGGCCAGCTACGCTTAAGCAAAACATCTCAGGCGACGGGGCGAATGTACCGCTTATAACAGGACGACTTCCATCGTCCCACCGCCTGGATCTGGGCTCCCGAAAAACCCGCGGCCGCTGCCGCCGTAGCAGCCCCAATGCGGAAGGAGTGTGTACCGAAGTGGGAGGGGGAAAGGCCCAAGCTCGTCAGACAGCGACCCATCATCCACCGAAATTGGAACTTCGTTACTGGCAGCCCGTCATAGTGCAGCAACCACGACCCCCAACAGTCGGGCCTCACTGCCTCATATTGTACTGCCAACCGTACTGGGCATATGCTCTCCTCAAGTGCCGGAACCAGGGTGACCCATCGGCCCTTCCCCACCTGGTCCGTCTTAGAGCGTCGCAATCTGCACAGCAAGGACCTCCCACTCACCACTACGTCCTCTACCAGCATGCGCGAATCAGTTTGCTTAGAAGGCGCTACCAACTCCGATATCCTAAAGGCGCCGTGGTAAGCCATAGAGAACGCCAATCTAAAAAGCAGCGATTCGAACATAGATGATGCGATGGCTCCAACCGACCCAATGATGCCTGGCAGCAACCCCGCATCAATGGGCCGCCTTCTGTCAGGCGGCGTAGGTGCTACGCGCGCCCATCCTTTCATAGCCTTAAGCAGAATCCCACTTTTTGTCAAATCGGGAACCCCTTTAATTCTGCAGAAGAACGCAATGCCAGCCAAGTACCGGGACACCACCGCTCTAGACCTACCTGAAACATAAAGCTGCCAAATAAAAGAAAGCATCATCCGATGCCCGCTCTTACCTCGTTGCTTCCGTCCTCTAGCAAATTCTTCCCATTCGCTCCAGGCCTGCTTGTAAGCCTTAAGCGTGGATGGCGCGACCGAACGCAGTGCTAGACCTTCCAGTCCGGCTTGATGACCTGCCAGACATAACCGGGACAATGAAAACCTCGTTCCTGGGCCTCGGGAGCCAACCAGTAAAACCTCTCCCATTGTCCTCGCGATAGCGCGTCAGCGACCCCATTTTCTAGACCCGGTACGTGTTGTGCCCGAAACCACACATTCCTGCGCAGGCAAGTAAGCAGCAACTGCCCTAGCACCCGCAGCACTACCAGCGATTTTGCCCTCTGGTTGTTAATCGCGTGCACCACGCCCAGATTGTCGCATCTGAACAGGATGCTGCGATGCGCTAACCGCTCGCCCCAGATTTCCAGCGCAACCATGATGGGAAAGAGTTCCAGGAGCAGAAGGTCCTTAGTGAAACCCGCCTGGTGCCAGTCTGCTGGCCACGATGCCGCGCACCAAGATCCCTCAAGATAGCAACCAAAACCGGAGGCTCCTGCCGCGTCGGTGAAAAGCTGCAATCTGGCGCTGTCGACCGTTGGTGCCTGCCATATGCGCACACCGTTGAAATCCTCCAGGAACGAGGCCCATACTGCCAGATCCCTTTTTAACTCCGCGGACAAGCGTACAAAGTGGTGCGGCCTGGCACACCCCGCAGTCGCTCTTTCAAGCTTCCGGCAAAAAACCCTGCCCATCGGGATGACCCGACAAGCAAAGTTAAACATGCCCAGCAAGGATTGCGCCTGCCGCAGCTTAACCTTACGCGAACCCATGAATTGGCCAATGGCTTCGCGAAGCTTAGCCACTTTGTCCAAAGGAAGGCGACACTCGCCTGACACCGTGTCGATCTCGATTCCCAGAAATGACAGGCAAGAGATCGGTCCCTCCGTTTTGTCCTCGGCCACTGGCACTCCGAAATGACAAAACAATGCTCGTATACTGAAAAGCAGGTTGCCGCACCGCGGCGAACCCGCCGGCCCCGTACAAAGGAAATCATCGAGGTAGTGGGCAACCCCGTGCCCACCCGACGAAGACTCCACGCACCAATGCAGGAAGGTGCTAAAACGTTCAAAATACGAGCATGAAACGGAACACCCCATCGGCAAACATTTGTCAATGAAATATTCCGACCCAATCCGGAAACCCATAAAACGGAATGAGTCCGGATGGAGTGGTAGCAACCTAAAAGCGGATTCGACGTCAATCTTTGCCATGAGGGCCCCAGCGCCGTAGCTGCGGACCAAATTAAGCGCCTCGTCAAACGACTGGTACACTACCGAGCAATGACCTGGAGGTATAGCGTCGTTGACCGAGGACCCCGCTGGGTAGGAAAGGTGTTGGATCAGTCGGAAGGACCCGGGTGTTTTCTTGGGTACCACCCCCACCGGGGAGATGACGAGATCCGCCACTGGGGGTGTTGCAAATGGCCCCTCCATCCTGCCCAGCCTGACCTCCTTATCGACTTTTTCCCGCAACACGAAAGGCAAGGCCCGAGCAGACTGGAGGTTCCTCCGCGCCCGAACTGTAACATCGCTCGCAACAGGCAAGCGGAAACCAAAACTAAAACCTTCGTATAAAAACCTGGCATCCTCCTTATTCGGATACCCATCCAACCATTTACGCATAGCCTTTAACCTAATTGGCGTTGGCGCCCTGTGTAGCGCCCCCGCCGGGTGTCCCTCTCGAGTAGGATTGCTTAGAACGGGGACCCTGCCGAGTATTCTTGAAGCAGGAGGAGGCAGGGTGGGAACCCCCGCAATGGAGGCAAGCGTGACGGAACCGACACTGCTTGCCGTAGGAACATGCAGCGTTGTTAAACGCGAAACATAATCCTTTCGTTGCGGGCTGTTTCCCAGCCCGGACGGCCGACCTACCTGTCTTGGCCGACCCGCCGTCCGCATGGGCGGACGGCCCAGCACGGTGTCCGTCCGCCCCTGCGCTCCGGGGCTCCTTGGCCTGCTGCGAGGCCCTGGTGACCTTAAGCCATACCTCCACGTCCTTGAAACCGAAGTCCATAACGTACAACCCGTCCTGCTTCTCCCGGAATTCCTCATCATACCTACGCCATTCGTTACCCGCCGACGTGCGTTGCATATCGTGCACGAGATGTAGGTACCGGATGACATTCATATGTTCCTCTGGCCTGTCCTCAAGGTAACAAGCCGCGAAAACCCAAAAACCCGCCAGCCAGTTATCAAACGTGCGGAACGCCTCGGCCCCTATTCCTTTCTTAGCGGTTGCTGCCTTAAACTCTCTTTTAGCGTCTTTAGTCAAGACGAAGACATCTACGTAGTCCCCCCTGCGAATCCTCTTGCTGCAGCTATCCCTAAGCCCCCGCATGACAGCGGTATACTCGCAGCGGACCACGCCTGGCAGGTCGCGTCGCTTCCTGGCCCTGCGAGATTCTTTGCTAAGCCTCCTTCGCCTCTTACGCCTCTCCTGTTGGCCAGCTGCCTTCCTGGCGTATTTGGTTGCCCTTTTCTTCGCCTTTGTCGTGCTACTGACGTCGGACGCTGCCGAAGAAAGGGAGGAGGAGGAAGAAGAGGAGGAAAGGGAAGAGCTGCGCGAACCCGAGGGCGTACGTGCAAACGACTCCGACTGTACCGCCTCACCTGAAGCCGTAGATTGGTCAGATTCAGATTCCTCAGGTGCGACGTACGTAACGTCCTCATCTTCCGATTCCGGTACCCCTGTATCTGCGTGAACATCTGTGGGCAGAAGAGGGAGAGAGGACCCGGACACAAACAGTGGCGTGCGCCTAGCCCGTCCCGGCGCAGGCGTGCCAGATGACTGCACACTCTCGTCTCGCCGCGGCTGCTGATGCAGCTGTGCCGCGGCCGCACCAAGCTCCCGGCACGCACGCGCTACCCTCTGGGCGGCCGACAACGCCCCGGCGCCTGATCCGGCCGGCACCCCCCCGGACCCGCCCTCGAGCTCCGGGGCCACGGCGAGCGGACCCAACGCCGCCACCACCGTGGCGAGGGCCGACGCAAACGCGCCTTGCGGTTCAGCGTGACCCCGTGACGTAGAGACGTCGCCCGATGGCTGCCGTATGGGAGGCACGCGGCGAGTAGACCCGCCGCTGGGCATGGGCAGCCAGGACCCATCCGTACCGCGGCCAGGTCGGCCCTGGGGGGAGGGGTCCGCCATGGTAGGATACCTCACCCCGGATATACACCCCTCCATACGACCTGCCCCGGCCCCCTGGGAGTGATGGCTGGCCCTCGCTCTGCCCCTTCCCTGAGGCCAACCTGCCGCCGGACGGAGCCAGCTCGCCCAGCCTGGTTGGCCCCGCTCCTTGTATCACTATGTGCCCGCGATGCTGTGCCCTCAGCACCGCTGGGCTCATTCCCCCAGAAACCTGGTTGATCCCCGCCAGGCATCCTCCCCCCCCTCGTCCCGCCGGAAACCGGCCGCAACGAGGAGGGCTGGGGGGATACAGAGCGCTGCGGCGTCGCTGCTCGCACACGTGTGCGAGAGACGCCGCCGGAGCCGCGCGCGCACGCCGTGCGCGCGCCCCACCGCGCACTGCCCGGGCGCCCTCCGCTGAGGTCTCTGTTTGTGCGCCCGCCGATCCAGCGCTGGGCCCCGTGACGGGCCTGGCCTGGATCGTAAATACCTCCCTCCCGGCTCTCACCACCCGCCCGGGGCCTCTATCCGGCCCCGGCAAGCGTGAGTGTGCGGGAGTCGAAGGAGAGGGAGCCGAAAGGCGCCCGGCGAGGCGCGCCAACGTGCGCCCGCGGGCTCCCGCATTCCCTGCACCCCTGGCCGGCCCCGGAGGCGAGGGCTGTTGTTCGCCCCTCTCCGGGAGGCCAGACCTCCGAGCCGCCCCAGGCCGCCGACCGCGCCCGCCTGCAGAGGCAGACCCGACGCTGCCAACTAACACAGGGTCGCCAGAGGAGCGCGTTCTGCGCTCCGAACCCCCAGCCATCTGAGAGTCCCAGGGGAAGTTACGGCCTCGTCAGAGCCGGACACCCTTGCCCCGGGCCCAGCCTCACCGGACTGGTAACGGGCTGGGGCACCAGCGGACCGGCGTGGGCGGCTGGAGGCCATTCTACCTAGTTTATAAAACTTTTAAATTGAAATAAAGTAAGGGTGAAAATCTGCCAAGCAGCACTCACCCCAAGGAAATTCACTTGCAAAGAGACCCAAAATGGCCACTCAAGCCTATATATACCCTAACCCTCCCCCCTTTTCCTAAGGCTGTACTACCTAACAGCTAGGTCCACCCCTCACAGAATGTTTAACTCATTCCTCTCCTATGTAGTCAATTCTCTCTCCATATAGCACCCGGGAGCTGTGTAATGACAGTGATATATAATATATAGTACTTGGGAGCTGTGTAATGATACTGATATATAATGTATAGTACGTGGGAGCTGTGTAATGACAGTGATATATAATATATAGTACCTGGGAGCTGTGTAATGACAGTGATATATAATATACAGTACCTGGGAGCTGTGTAATGACAGTGATATATAATATACAGTACCCGGGAGCTGTGTAATGACAGTGATATATAATATATAGTACCTGGGAGCTGTGTAATGACAGTGATATATAATATATAGTACTTGGGAGCTGTGTAATGATACTGATATATAATGTATAGTACGTGGGAGCTGTGTAATGACAGTGATATATAATATATAGTACCTGGGAGCTGTGTAATGACAGTGATATATAATATACAGTACCTGGGAGCTGTGTAATGACAGTGATATATAATATACAGTACCCGGGAGCTGTGTAATGACAGTGATATATAATATATAGTACCTGGGAGCTGTGTAATGACAGTGATATATAATATACAGTACCCGGGAGCTGTGTAATGACAGTGATATATAATATAGAGTACCTGGGAGCTGTGTAATGACAGTGATGTATAATATACAGTACCTGGGAGCTGTGTAATGACAGTGATGTATAATATATAGTATCTGGGAGCTGTGTAATGACAGTGATATATAATATATAGCACCTGGGAGCTGTGTAATGACAGTGATATATAATATATAGTACTTGGGAGCTGTGTAATGATACTGATATATAATGTATAGTACGTGGGAGCTGTGTAATGACAGTGATATATAATATATAGTACCTGGGAGCTGTGTAATGACAGTGATATATAATATACAGTACCTGGGAGCTGTGTAATGACAGTGATATATAATATACAGTACCTGGGAGCTGTGTAATGACAGCGATATATAATATATAGTACCTGGGAGCTGTGTAATGAAACTGATATATAATATATAGTACCTGGGAGCCAGTGGCGTAACTAGAAATTTTTCTCCCCCAAGCCAAAAAATTCTTCGGTGCCCCCCCCCCCCCTTCATGCTCCATAATTGGGAGCAAGAAAGGGATAAATATGCGCGCGCCGAAAAAAAGGGCGTGGTTTTGTTGGAGTGGGCGTGGTTTCGCATAAAGGGGCGTGGTATTGCAGGAAAAGACTACCTTATACCCCAGTTTTGCAACCTGCACGCCCATACGTTGGCCACCACAGGAAAGAAAAATAATCCTGATTCATGCCCCTTACATTATTTGTCATTTTTCCTCCTTATAGTAATGCCCAGTATACATTATGCCACATACTGCAATGGCCCTTAGACATTATTCCACGCACAATAATGCACATGACACAATATGCACACACTGTAATGCCCCAGACACATTATGCCACACACCGTAATGCCTGTGACACATTATGACAGGAATCGCAATGCCCGTTATACATTATGCTACACACTGCAATGCCCCTGATACATTATAGCACATACAATGTCTGTGACACATTATGACACACACCGCAATGTCTGTGATACATTATGCCACACACTGCAATGCCCAATACATTATAGCACATACAATGCCTGTGACACATTATGCCACACACTGCAATGACCTTGAGACATTATACCACAATGCCCGTGATATAGTATACCATACACCGTAATGCCTGTGACACATACCGCAATGCCCTGCCCGTTATACCCTATGCCACACATCGCAATGCCCGTTATGTATTATGCCACACTGCAATGACCCTGAGACATTATACCACATACCACAATGCCCGTGATATAGTATACCACACACCGTAATGCCTGACACATTATGACACACACCGCAATGTCCGTGATACATTATGCCACACACTGCAATGACCCTGAGACATTATACCACATATCACAATGCCCGCGATATAGTATACCATACACCGTAATGCCTGTGACACATTATGACACACACCGCAATGTCCGTGATACATTATGCCACACACCGTAATGCCCATTACACATTAAGTCCTACAGTAAGGCTTCTAATTACTTTTCAATTACCTGCTCGTTGTCAGGGGTTTCATGCACTGGGTGTCATGCTCGTTGCCAGGGGTTTCATGCTCTTGGTTCCATGCACGGTGCCAGGGGTTTTCATGCTCAGGGTGTCATGCTCGTTGCCAGGGGTTTCATGCACTGGGTGTCATGCTCGTTGCCAGGTGTTTCATGCACTGGGTGTCATGCTCGTTGCCAGGTGTTTCATGCACTGGGTGTCATGCTCGTTGCTAGGAGGTAGTCCTTGTTGCTAGGGCTGTGCTCCCAGTGCCACATATGTCCCCAGTGCCAGATATTCCCCCACGGTGCCAGGTACTTACATGCCCCAGTGCCAAATATAGTCGTCGTCCCCATGTGCCAGGTACACATATACCCCCCCAGTGCCACATATGCCCCCAGTGCCAGATATTCCCCCCCAGTGCCAGATATGCCCCCAGTGCCATATATTCCCCCCCAGTGCCAAATATGCCCCCAGTGCCAGATATTCCCCCCCAGTGCCAGATATTCCCCCCAGTGCCAGATATGCCCCAGTGCCAGATGGGATTCCCCCCCCCAGTGCCATATATGCCCCCAGTGCCAGATATTCCCCCCAGTGCCATATATGCCCCCCGTGCCATATATGCCCCCCAGTGCCAGATATCCCCCCCCCCCCCAGTGCCAGATATTCCCCCCCAGTGCCATATACGCCCCAGTGCCAGATATCCCCCCCCCAGTGCCAGATATGCCCCCAGTGCCAGAAATGCCCCAGTGCCAGATATTCCTCCCCCCCCCTGCCATATATGCCCCCAGTGCCAGATATTTACCCCCCCCCGTCGCTTTTTGGAGGGACACGGAGGGCACAGCTCGTCTCTCCTGTGTCCCTCCTGCTGCATCATCTCCGGCGGCCGCGGGTCTAATAGGGGGAAGTGCCGGTTCGTGAGTCAATTAGAGCTCACGGACGGCACTTCCCCCTATTAGACCCGCGGCCGCCGGAGATGATGCAGGAGGGACACAGGAGAGGCGCGCGCTGTGTGCCCTCCGTGTCCCTCCAACAAGCGGCGGAGGGAAGGAGACTGCAGACTGACATGCAGACGCTCGTCCGCATGTCAGTCTGCTGTAAATCAGTGGCGCCCCCGCAGCCCCTCGCCCCCAAGCCACCGCGAGGACTGCGGGGGCAGTAGTTACGCCACTGCTGGGAGCTGTGTAATGACAGTGATATATAATATATAGCACCTGGGAGCTGTATAATGACAGTGATATATAATATATAGTACCTGGGAGCTGTGTAATGACAGTGATATATAATATATAGTACCTGGGAGCTGTGTAATGACAGTGATATATAATATATAGTACCTGGGAGCTGTGTAATGACAGTGATATATAATATATAGTACCTGGGAGCTGTGTAATGACAGTGATATATAATATATAGTGCCTGGGAGCTGTGTAATGACAGTGATATATAATATATAGTACCTGGGAGCTGTATAATGACAGTGATATATAATATATAGTACCTGGGAGCTGTGTAATGACAGTGATATATAATATATAGTACCTGGGAGCTGTGTAATGACAGTGATATATAATATATAGTGCCTGGGAGCTGTGTAATGACAGTGATATATAATATATAGTACCTGGGAGCTGTGTAATGACAGTGATATATAATGTATAGTACCTGGGAGCTGTGTAATGACAGTGATATATAATATATAGTACCTTGGAGCTGTGTAATGACGTCACCTATGACAGCTGATTCTCTCCCTCTTGACCTCACGCCTGATAGGAATCTGACAGGTGGGCGTGTCCTCCTCCCAGCGCCCTGCCATTGTCCCGCGCTGATTGGCTGTAAGTGCGGGAGGGGAGGGCCGGAGAGCCCGGAGCGGGAGAAGCGGCTCCGCTCAGAATCATCATGCTGCTGCTGATCTGCCGGAGCAGGAGGCGGAGGAGCAGCACCACCAGCGGCAGCGGCACGCAGAGTCCCCGATCCCGGGCACAGGGAGGGCAGCAACCGCTGGGAGAGTCCCCGGGCAGAGGGAGAGCAGCAGCCGCTGGCAGAGCCCCCGATCCCGGGCACAGGGAGGGCAGCAGCCGCTGGGAGAGACCCCGGGCAGAGGGAGAGCAGCAGCCGCTGGCAGAGCCCCCGATCCCTGGCACAGGGAGGGCAGCAGCCGCTGGGAGAGTCCCCGGGCAGAGGGAGAGCAGCAGCCGCCAGCAGAGTCCCCTATCCCGGGCGCCTGGAAAGTAGCAGCCGCCGGCAGGCAGAGCCCCCGGGCCATCACCACCACCTGGCTGCCCCCATGCCCCCGCAGCTGCCCCCCGTCCTCTCCTGACTCCGCGGCCAGCATGGGGGACGGAGCCGGCTGGGAGTCCCCGGACTGCAGCAGGAACCGCAGCTGCCTCCCGTCCTCCGTGCAGCCCCCCCAGGAGGTGCCCCAGCAGTGGGCAGCGGGCATGGCCGTGCTGATGGCCACCATCATCCTGCTCATCCTGCTGGGCAACGTCATGGTGATCGCGGCCATCGCCCGCAACCAACGGCTGCAGACCCTGACCAACGTCTTCATCACCTCGCTGGCCTGCGCCGACCTCATCATGGGCCTGTTCGTGGTGCCCCTGGGGGCCACCCTGGTCATCAGCGGCAGCTGGCTGCATGGCTCCATCTTCTGCGAGTTCTGGACCTCGGTGGACGTGCTGTGCGTGACGGCCAGCATCGAGACCCTCTGCGTTATCGCCATCGATCGCTACATCGCCATCACTTCGCCGTTCCGCTACCAGAGCCTGCTGACCAAGGCCCGGGCCAAGGGCATCGTCTGCACCGTCTGGGCCATCTCCGCCCTGGTCTCCTTCCTGCCCATCATGATGCACTGGTGGAGGGACACAGAGGACCCGGTGGCCCTGAGCTGCTACCAGGACCCCGGCTGCTGCGACTTCGTCACCAACCGGGCGTACGCCATCGCCTCCTCCATCATCTCCTTCTACGTGCCACTGGTGGTCATGGTCTTCGTCTACATGCGGGTCTTCAGGGAAGCCAAGAAGCAGATGAAGAAGATAGACCGGTGCGAGGGCAGGTTCTACCACCACCAGCATGGCCTGGGCATGGCCAGGTCCAGCAGGAGGAGGCTGTCCAAGGTGATGGTGGCCAAGGAGCAGAAGGCCCTGAAGACACTGGGCATTATCATGGGCACCTTCACCCTCTGCTGGCTTCCCTTCTTCCTGGCCAACATTGTCAACGTCTTCTACAGAGACCTCATCCCAGACAAACTCTTCCTCTTCCTCAACTGGCTGGGCTATGTCAACTCAGCCTTCAACCCCATCATCTACTGCAGGAGCCCGGATTTCAGGAAAGCCTTCAAGAGGCTCCTCTGCTGCCCCAGGAAGGCTGATAGGAGGCTGCATGCCACTGGCGAGCTTTCTCACTGCTCTGGTGGATTTGCCAACTCTTTGGATACCTATGCACTGGGGACCTGGTCTGACTGCAATGGAACCCAGCTGTCCCTGGACCCAGCCTAGTCTTCTTACCTGGTCAGGAGTACCTGCTGGCACTGCAGATAGAGGGGATCCAGAGACCCAGGTGGGTGGCTTTCCCCCGTCTCTAATCTGGACGTCTATAAAGCACTTTCCGGCAGCAGGAAGCCCCCCTGTGAGGGATGGTCTGCTCAGGGATATTGCAGGACTTCTGTGGATCTCAGTCAGCTTATTCCACTCTACACCCGCAGAGGGTAAGGTCAGGCTGCTTAGAACCCATGCACAGTCCAACCACACCCATGCCTGGGTGTGAGAGGGCTCTGGGTGCCCCTACCATGTTGGCACTGGATGCCCCACAGACACGGTGCCTCTGTACTGTACCCTCATGTGGCACTTGCACTTACTTCTATAGGACTTGTTGATGGGTCTCTTATTACAGTGTGCTATATATCACCCGGCAGAATGAATGTGGGACAGTGGATGTAGGGGGTACATTTATAGAATAGCCCCCTGTCTCTGAAAGAGATACCTATTGCATTGCTCTATTGCACAAACATGGGGTTAAACCTTTGTATTCCTGTAATTTATTTGTCTGGTGACATTAAACCCTCTACCTCAGGCTGTGCACATTGCACACACTTATATCCTATGTTTATATTAAACAGACTTTATAGCAGGGCACTGACTGTCCCAGTACATAGAGTACCCTGGGGGCTACATGGCTGAGTGGATGCATGCAAGGGGTTAACTATGGGATTTGCCTTTCTCACAGTGTTATGTAACAAAACTAATACATTCCGACTCATGTATCACAGTGTATCACCATACACCTGCTTTCATGCATCTGTCGGAGGCATTCCGCAGCTATTGTGGCACTACAAGTCTCACCACCCCCCTGACATGGCACGCTGGGACTTGTAGTTCCACCCCAGGTGGTTTAGATTAAATACAGCTAGTGGCTACTTTAATCTTATGCAAACTCCACGCACAATGTAACCCCTTAACTGCTGCCGCTCTCACCCTCCTCTGCAGACAATGGCTCAACAAGTTATTAGAATTGCAAATCTGCCCCAATCCCCCTGGTTGTACCCCTATGGGGTATTGCCACAATCTGGTATTGATCTAAATTATCACTTTCCTTGTCTTCTGTGTGCACTGAGTCTTGTAGGTGCAATAATGGGATGTGCGACACAACCTATGTATTGTGTCACAGCTATAGTACCTGTCAGACTTCCAATAAAGAACTAGTGTTTGGATACAGCATTGTGTGTTATGTTCCCGGCTGATAGTAAATACAGGTCAGGTTCTGCTCTGTCTATAGGAAATATGGGGGGTCATTCCGAGTTGATCGCTAGCTGCCGTTGTTCGCTGCGTAGCGATCAGTGGAAAAACGGTTAATCTGCGCATGCGTATGCTCCGTAATGCACACGCGCGTCGTACGGGTACAAAGTCCATTGTGGTTTTGCACTGGCTCTAGCGACTATTCCAATCGCACTGGCGGCCGCAAGGAGATTGACAGAAAGTGGGCGTTTCTGGGTGTCAACTGACCGTTTTCAGGGAGTGCTTAGAAAAACGCAGGTGCGGCAGAAAAAAACGCAGGCGTGGCTGGGGCGTTCGCTGGGTGGGTGTGTGATGTCAAAAGCCGTCCCTCCGTCGTTGGAATCAACGCACACGAAGAGTAACTACAGGGCTGGTCTTGTTTTGCACAAAACGATTTTGCAGGTGCACTGCTGCACAAGCGTTCGCACTTCTGCAAAGCGAAAATACACTCACCGGTGGCGGCGACAATGCGTTTGCACGGCTGCTAAAAACTGCTAGCGAGTGATCAACTCGGAATGACCCCCATTGTACGTAGAAATGAAATGTGTCCAGTTATCAGGCAGAACAATACATAAGCGCCATGAACCCCGTCACTGCCTATTTCCAGTATAGATGCTGCACCATTATATGTTCTAGTACAGTTGTATAATGATCAGGTACTTAGACTGTTGCTGCCTTTTTATTGAGCTGAAAGGTTTTCCTTTATATTATCCTTAATTATTATATCTAAAGTATTATAAGCAATGTGTAATGTTTATATTGGATCAGTACAGTATTATTATTATATAATAGATTCTGAGCATTTATCATTTATTGCGACTTCTCAGTGTCCCAGTCCCGCTCTGTCACGCCTGGGTTGCTTAGTGATCTTTATCCGTGTAACACTTTGGGTCACATTCAATTATCCGTGAGCCGTATTGTGAAGTCCCGTGTACATTTCCTGTCATACCGTGACACATATTTATAGACCGGAACACGGCAAGATGCGGCAGCGCACTAATAATGCACATTAACCCTTTTGTGTTTGTATTATGTGAAGTGCAGGTAATGGTGGGAAATCATCCTGGACCCCCAATAAGCGGCAGATAAGATACTAGCAGGGCAGTGTAGGAGGCTGTAAGTGGCCGTGAGCACAGGGTAGGTGATAGGTGCTGTATATGGCGTCAGGGTTGATTTGGGCAACTTTTATAAATCTAGAAAAATATAATAACCAGCAAGTGTGTCACAGCGAGTAAAAGTGTTTAGCTTGCCGGGGGGAACATTAGAATGTATCTCTTGTGATTTTTACATTTGTCATATATTGGAAAATACACCTGCAACTCCCATCTGCAAGTTCAAAAACCCACTGCCCATCTCAACACCAAATCACCATACATTACCCCCATTCCCCATCACTACAACACCCAACATATCTCACATCATTACCCCCATTCCCCATCACTACAACACCCAACATATCTCACATCATTACACCCCATTCCCATCACTACAACACCCAACATACATGTCTCACATCATTACACCCCATTCCCCATCACTACAACACCCAACATACATATCTCACATCATTACCCCAATTCCCCATCACTACAACTCCCAACATACATATCTCACATCATTACACCCCATTCCCCATCACTACAACACCCAACATACATATCTCACATCATTACACCCCATTCCCCATCACTACAACACCCAACATACATGTCCCACATCATTACACCCCATTCCCCATCACTACAACACCCAACATACATATCTCACATCATTACCCCCATTCCCCATCACTACATCACCCAACATACATGTCTCACATCATTACACCCCTTTCCCATCACTACATCACCCCACATACATATCTCACATCATTACACCCCATTCCCATCACTACAACACCCCACATGTCTCACATCATTACACCCCATTCCCCATCACTACAACACCCAACATACATCTCTCACATCATTACACCCCATTCCCATCACTACAACACCCAACATACATATCTCACATCATTACACCCCATTCCCATCACTACAACACCCCACATGTCTCACATCATTACACCCCATTCCCCATCACTACAACACCCAACATACATATCTCACATCATTACACCCCATTCCCATCACTACAACACCCCACATGTCTCACATCATTACACCCCATTCCCCATCACTACAACACCCAACATACATATCTCACATCATTACACCCCATTCCCATCACTACAACACCCCACATACATGTCTCACATCATTACACCCCATTCCCCATCACTACAACACCCAACATACACATCTCACATCATTACACCCCATTCCCCATCACTACAACACCCAACATACATGTCTCACATCATTACACCCCATTCCCATCACTACAACACCCAACATACATATCTCACATCATTACACCCCATTCCCCATCACTACAACACCCAACATACATATCTCACATCATTACACCCCATTCCCCATCACTACAACACCCAACATACATGTCCCACATCATTACACCCCATTCCCCATCACTACAACACCAAATATACATATCTCACATCATTACCCCCATTCCCCATCACTACATCACCCAATATGCATGTCTCACATCATTACACCCCTTTCCCATCACTACATCACCCCACATACATATCTCACATCATTACACCCCATTCCCATCACTACAACATCCCACATGTCTCACATCATTACACCCCATTCCCCATCACTACAACACCCAACATACATCTCTCACATCATTACACCCCATTCCCATCACTACAACACCCAACATACATATCTCACATCATTACACCCCATTCCCATCACTACAACACCCCACATGTCTCACATCATTACACCCCATTCCCCATCACTACAACACCCAACATACATATCTCACATCATTACACCCCATTCCCATCACTACAACACCCCACATGTCTCACATCATTACACCCCATTCCCCATCACTACAACACCCAACATACATATCTCACATCATTACACCCCATTCCCATCACTACAACACCCCACATACATGTCTCACATCATTACACCCCATTCCCCATCACTACAACACCCAACATACATATCTCACATCATTACACCCCATTCCCCATCACTACAACACCCAACATACACATCTCACATCATTACACCCCATTCCCCATCACTACAACACCCAACATACATGTCTCACATCATTACACCCCATTCCCATCACTACAACACCCAACATACATATCTCACATCATTACACCCCATTCCCCGTCACTACAACACCCAACATACATATCTCACATAATTACAACCCATTCCCCGTCACTACAACACCCAACATACATGCCTCACATCATTACACCCCATTCCCCATCACTACAACACCCAACATACATGCCTCACATCATTACACCCCATTCCCCATCACTACAACACCCAACATACATATCTCACATCATTACACCCCTTTCCCATCACTACACCACCCAACATACATGCCTCACATCATTACACCCCAATCCCCATCACTACAACACCCAACATACATGTCTCACATCATTACAACCCATTCCCCATCACTACAACACCCAACATACATGCCTCACATCATTACACCCCATTCCCCGTCACTACAATACCCAACATACATATCTCACATAATTACAACCCATTCCCCATCACTACAACACCCAACATACGTGCCTCACATCATTACACCCCATTCCCCATCACTACAACACCCAACATACATATCTCACATCATTACACCCCATTCCTATCACCACAGCACCCCACATACATGTCTCACATCATTACACCCCATTCCCCATCACTACAACACCCAACATACATATCTCACATCATTACCCCCATTCCCCATCACTACAACACCCAACATACATATCTCACATCATTACCCCCATTCCCCATCACTACAACACCCAACATACATGCCTCACATCATTACACACCATTCCCCATCACTACAACACCCAACATACATATATCACATCATTACACCCCTTTCCCATCACTACAACACCCAACATACATGCCTCACATCATTACACCCCAATCCCCATCACTACAACACCCAACATACATGTCTCACATCATTACACCCCTTTCCCATCACTACAACACCCAACATACATGCCTCACATCATTACACCCCATTCCCCATCACTACAACACCCAACATACATGCCTCACATCATTACACCCCATTCCCCATCACTACAACACCCAACATACATATCTCACATCATTACACCCCATTCCCCATCACTACAACACCCCACATACATACCTCACATCATTACACCCCATTCCCCATCACTACAACACCCAACATACATATCTCACATCATTACACCCCATTCCCCATCACTACAACACCCAACATACACATCTCACATCATTACACCCCATTCCCCATCACTACAACACCCAACATACATGTCTCACATCATTACACCCCATTCCCATCACTACAACACCCAACATACATACCTCACATCATTACACCCCATTCCCCGTCACTACAACACCCAACATACATATCTCACATCATTACACCCCTTTCCCATCACTACAACACCCAACATACATATCTCACATCATTACCCCCATTCCCCATTACTACAACACCCAACATACATGCCTCACATCATTACACCCCATTCCCCATCACTACAACACCCCACATACATGTCTCACATCATTACACCCCATTCCCCATCACTACAACACCCAACATACATATCTCACATCATTACACCCCATTCCCCATCACTACAACACCCAACATACATGCCTCACATCATTACACCCCATTCCCCGTCACTACAATACCCAACATACATATCTCACATCATTACACCCCTTTCCCATCACTACAACACCCAACATACATATCTCACATCATTACCCCCATTCCCCATTACTACAACACCCAACATACATGCCTCACATCATTACACCCCATTCCCCATCACTACAACACCCAACATACATGTCTCACATCATTACACCCCATTCCCATCACTACAACACCCAACATACATACCTCACATCATTACACCCCATTCCCCGTCACTACAACACCCAACATACATATCTCACATAATTACAACCCATTCCCCGTCACTACAACACCCAACATACATGCCTCACATCATTACACCCCATTCCCCATCACTACAACACCCAACATACATGCCTCACATCATTACACCCCATTCCCCATCACTACAACACCCAACATACATATCTCACATCATTACACCCCTTTCCCATCACTACACCACCCAACATACATGCCTCACATCATTACACCCCAATCCCCATCACTACAACACCCAACATACATGTCTCACATCATTACACCCCATTCCCCATCACTACAACACCCAACATACACATCTCACATCATTACACCCCATTCCCCATCACTACAACACCCAACATACATGTCTCACATCATTACACCCCATTCCCATCACTACAACACCCAACATACATATCTCACATCATTACACCCCATTCCCCGTCACTACAACACCCAACATACATATCTCACATCATTACACCCCATTCCCCATCACTACAACACCCAGCATTCATGTCTCACATCATAACACCCCTTTCCCATCACTAGAACACCCCACATACATGTTCCACATCATTACACCCCTTTCCCATCACTACAACACCCGATATACATGTCCCTCATTATTACACCCCTTTCCCATCACTAGAACACAAGCCGGGTCACTAGGGGTCCCGGGCATGGCATTAGTGTATTATTATTTTGGGATTGTACTGTGTGAGGTGCAGGTAAGAGTGGGGGAGTCATCCTGGACCCCCAATAAGCGGCAGATGGTATACTAGCAGGCCAGTGTAGGAGGCTGGAAGTGGCCGTGAGCACAGGGTAGGTGATAGCTGCTGTACATGGCGTCACAGGGATGATTTTTGCTACTTGTATAAATGTCTGCGTCCCTGTCCCTGATTATTAGTACATCAGGGTCACTGATCACACAGAGAACGACAACAGAAACAATATGCTCAGTATACAACACAGAAACAGTGTAACACAGTGAAGGGAGCTGTGTACACAACCAGTAAACAATAGCCAGGTATGCTGCCATATTGCCGAGGGTATCCCTCAGCCACCCAACAGTCCCTGACCATGCCCGCTCTCACCCGAAAGATGTGTGGGGAAGGTATCAAGTTTCAAATGAGTGAGAGTAAGGAACCCAGCAATCTGGACAGCATGAATGCACAGTGGTGAGCATTGCTCTATCATAATGTTGGGATCACAAGTTTGATTCCTAAGTAGCTGTGGAGTCTTTGTGGAGTCTGTGTTCCCTCAGTGTTTGTGAGGGTGCTCTGAGTTCTGTATTACACTGTGTGATTGGTGGCGCTGTATAAATAAATAAATAGATGATGATGATGATAACAATTAAAGTAAGTTCTCTCGGAGTGAAAAGCTGCTTTAAAATTCTGTTGCTAAGGTCAATAACATTCGGTAACCAAAAATATACAGTGTCTGCTCTATTTAATATGGGCGAAACCAAAATGGAATAAGTGTTAAACACTGAGGTCATAGGCTCGATTCCCATCAATGCTGTAACTGTGTGGAGTTTGTATATGCTCCCCGTGCTTGCATGGATGCCCACCCTCCAAAAATATACTGGTAGGTTAATTGGCTCCTGACAAAACATTAACCCTTGTGTGTGTGCGTGTATTTAGGGCAGACTAGATGGACCAAGTGGTTCTTATCGGCCATCACATTCTATGGGCCGGATGTACAAGGCAAAATCATGCCGTATAAATCATTGCCGCTTTAAAAAAAACGTCAGAGTTCTTCCGGGAACCCGCACTTTTCCGACCAACTCGGACTTCTGTGTTTCTATGTAAGGTGGGTGAGTGGTTGCCCGGGGGGATTGAGTGTTGGGCATGTTATTCCTCATTAGTGGCAGTGGGGGCTGTGAGTGGGGGAGGGGTCTCTGTCTGACTCCGCCTGTACACATCATAGACGCCGTTCTGCAGGATTATACTGTACTTATTGGTTAATGTAATATACAGCAGGGTCCCTGCAGCACTGATCCCCCCACTCAGTATTTCTAGTCTGGAGGGGGATAGCCACATTGACGCATTGTTATAATTAATTTGATACCAACTTTCGCTGAATTTAATTTATTATTCCAAAATGTTCGGGCAATGTGTCGCCGGTAATACACACATTACTGACAAGTTACATTCTCTGGGGGAGATTTATCATAGCTGGGAGAGAGATAAAATGGAGAGAGATAAAGTACCAACTAAGCAGCTCCTAACTGCCATGTTACAGGCTGTGGGGTCTATGTACTAAGCCTTGGAGAGAGCTAAAGTGGAGAGAGAGAAACTACCAATCAGCTCCTGTCATTTTTCAAACACAGCCTGTAACATGGCAGTTAGGAGCTGATTGGCTGGTACTTTATCTCTCTCCAGGCTGTGATACATCACACCTTCTGCGTTAAATATAACCACGACCGGCTCTTGCTACAGTAGTTTATGTAACATTCTACATTTGTTTCTCCTTGAATGGCTAAACTTTTCGGGTCTCACAACAAATTGACCTTTTCCTTTGTAGATGCGCACACCGGGCGGTATCCAATTAGCTCCGGTAAATTACCGCGGATAATTGGTTCGCTGGGAGCTATCCGTTTAGACCCGATAAGCCAGCTTATCCATGATACTGGCACTTATCGGGGGGTTATGCTTCACATGCCTCATCATAATCCACGTAAGTGCCCCTTAGACCCGCGATAAGTGCCGCAGGAAATACATAGGTCCGTGGCTTTTTCGTGGAACCTATGTATTTTTCCGCAAAAAAACATGTGTTTTTCACAGGACCTAATTGTATTGGGTGATAAGAAAAAACACGAAAAACTGCTGTTTTTGGCACCCGCTGCACTACTGCAGGTAATTGGATACCCCCCCCATTGTTTTGCGACAGACAATCAGAGAGGTAGAGAGGGAAATGAATGAGAAGGACTGTATAGGACAGAGTCTATCCCCTGTAGATAGTAACAGCACAAGCGCCATCTGCTGGCCACAGTGGAAATGTCAGCAGTGATCAAACGTGGGGTCATTCAGATCTGATCACTGGGCTGTCCTGCGATCAGATAGTCGCCGCTTCCTGGGGGGAGTGTAAATTCGCTGTGCAAGTGTCACATGTGTACGCCGAGCTGCTAGAATCCACTGTGTGCAGTGTGTGCGCAGCCCAGAACTTACTCCTCCAGTGTGATGAGAACAGGCAGATCGGGGGCCGGAGCCGACGTCACACACCCTCCCTGCTAACGCTTGGACACGCCTGCGATTTTACGGACACTCCAAGTAAACGGTCAGTTACCACCCACAAACGGCGTCTTCCTGTCAATCACTTTTGCGAACGCCTGTGTGTTTGGTGATGCCAGTTGTTGCTGTCCGACGCGCATGCGTATTGTGCTGCATACACATGCGCAGTTAGGAGCTGATCGCTCGCTGTGTGAAAATGGGCAGCAGCGATCAGATCTGAATTACCCCTATAGCTGTTACGTTTACGCAAATCTATCTTTATCTATCTATCTATCTATCTAAGGGAGTCATTCCGAGTTGATCGTAGCTGTGCTAAATTTAGGACAGCTACAATCATTCACACTGACATGCGGGGGGACGCCCAGCACAGGGCTAGTCCGCCCCGCATGTCAGTCCGGCCCCCCCTCCACCCACCCCCACCCCACTCAGAAGTGTGTGTGGGGGGGGGCGATGCCTTTGCACTTCAAGAGTAGCTACCGGGCAGTGCAGCTTTAGCGTGCCGTCCAGGAGCTACTCATCGCTCCCCGGCCTGCAGCTGCTGCGTGTGATGTCAAGCAACCGCTGCGGCCCGCCCCCCCATCGGTCCGGCCACACCTGCGTTGGCCGGGCCGCTACCCCTAAACGGCGGCTTAACGCCGCCGTCCAGCCCCCTCTCGCCCAGCGACCGCCTCTGCCTCAGAGACAATTGCTATTCAACGACGGCTGCCATGTGCCGGCGCACTGCGGCACATGCACAGTTCCGACCCAATCGCTGCGCTGAACGGGCTGCCGGGTCGATGCGACCTGAGACCCATTCACAACATAGGGAGAGGTGGTGCAGAGGTGAGCTCATCTCCCAGCGCCGCCTCCACCCCCGCCCCCTTATGACGACTCTGCCCCCTGCCGCTATGGCAACCCAACCTGGCATATTGCCGGATCAGGGACGCAGTGTGAAAGGTCCAATGCGGGTTCCACACATGAAGGACACCTATCCAATTCCCGGGAGGGACCCAGCATTGCGATCTGTAAGGCATATAAGTGTACCTCTATCTATCTATCTATCTATATATCTCCTATATCATCTATCTATCTCATATCTATCTATATATCTATCTACTATATCATCTATCTATCTCATATCTATCTATATATATATATATATATATATATATACTATACCATCTATCTATCTCCTATATCATCTATCTAACTCATATCTATCTATATATCTATCTACTATATCAGCTATCTATCTCATATCTATCTATATATATATATATATATATATATACTATACCATCTATCTATCTCCTATATCATCTATCTATCTATCTCATATCTATCTATATATCTATCTACTATATCATCTATCTATCTCATATCTATATATATATATATATATACTATACCATCTATCTATCTATCTCCTATATCATCTATCTATCTCATATCTATCTATATATCTATCTACTATATCATCTATCTATCTCATATCTATCTATATATATATATATATATATATATATATATACTATACCATCTATCTATCTATCTCCTATATCATCTATCTATCTCATATCTATCTATATATCTATCTACTATATCAGCTATCTATCTCATATCTATCTATATATATATATATATATATATATATATACTATACCATCTATCTATCTCCTATATCATCTATCTATCTCATATCTATCTATATATCTATCTACTATATCATCTATCTATCTCATATCTATATATATATATATATATATATATATACTATACCATCTATCTATCTATCTATCTATCTCCTATATCATCTATCTATCTCATATCTATCTATATATCTATCTACTATATCATCTATCTATCTCATATCTATCTATCTATCTATATATATATACTATACCATCTATCTATCTATCTATCTATATATATATATATATATATATATATATATATATCTACTATATCATCTATCTACTGTATCTCATATCCATCTATCTATCTATCTATCTATCTATCTATCTATCTATCTATCTATCTATCTGTCTATCTATCTGGCTACTGTATTCGTATTTTTCAGAATGAGATTAAAGTTCAAACACGAATGACATCGAATGTGTAATTTTGCAACTTTTTGAATTTATTATGACTCATTTACTATGCTGTCGTATTTTACATTTTCGAGTTTTCCGATGTCGATGTCATTCGTATTTTTTGGCAGTGTTTTACGGGAGTGAATAGTAAAACACTGCCGACATTAAAACAATGAAACTCGGCTGGATCTGTGAGATCTGTGCAGGGTTTCATTGTGCATCTTTAAAAAAATTAAAAATAGTTTAAAGTCTGAAAATAAAATAGTGTGGGGTCCCCCCTCCTAAGCAAAACCAGCCTCGGGCTCTTTGAGCCGGTCCTGGTTGAAAAAATATGTGGAAAAAAATGACAGGGGTCCCCCCATATTTAATCAACCAGCACCGGGCTCTGCGCCTGGTCCTGGTGCAAAACATACGGGGGACAAAAAGCGTAGGGCTCCCCCGTATTTTTTATACCAGCATCGGGCTCCACTAGTCAGAGAGATAATGCCACAGCCGGGGGACACTTTTATATAGGTCTCTGCGGCCCTGGCATTATAGAAGAACTATAGGTACCAGCGGGCCCGTTTAACCCCCGCATGCTGGTACCTGTGGTTCTCCAAGTGCCAGCTTGCGGGGGAGGCTTGCAGGGACTTGTAGTTCTTGTGCAAAAAACAAAATTATTTTATTTTACACTTGGCTATCATCCCCCCATCCGCAGCCCATGGATGGGGGGGGGGGGGGGGGGCAGCCTCGGGCTTCACCCCTGGCCCTTGGGTGGCTGAAGGGGGGGGACCCCTTGCTTTAAGGGGTCCCCACTCCTCCAGGGTACCCCGGCCAGGGGTGACTAGTTAGTGATTTAATGCCAGGGCCGCAGGGACCTATATAAAAGTGTCCCCCGGCTGTGGCATTATCTCTCTGACTAGTGGAGCCCGGTGCTGGTGTAAAAAATACGGGGGACCCCTACGCTTTTTGTCCCCCGTATTTTTTGCACCAGGACCAGTCGCAGAGCCCGGTGCTGGTTGATTAAATATGTGAAATACAATTTTTAGTAACTTACGAGTTGTATGAAAAAACAG
Source organism: Pseudophryne corroboree (assembly GCF_028390025.1). Taxonomy (NCBI): domain Eukaryota; kingdom Metazoa; phylum Chordata; class Amphibia; order Anura; family Myobatrachidae; genus Pseudophryne; species Pseudophryne corroboree. Next base: position 777,555,056 of record NC_086446.1, on the reverse strand, counting down.
GTGTATTTAACCGATGGTATATTCATTTGTATTTTTTTTCTTTGACTTCAAAAAAATACGAATGCCTTCATCACTGCCGAGATTTGCATTTAGTAAATTCCCGAGATGACACTTTCAAGAAAAAACACCATCTCGGTCAAAATCGGGAGCTTAGTAAATATACCCCATTCTATCTATCTATCTATCTATCTATCTATCTATCTATCTATCTATCTATCTATCTATCTATCTATCTATCTACTGTATCTCATATCTATCTGTCTGTCTGTCTGTCTATCTACCAGTCTGAATGTATTGCTGTAGAATGTCCTGTGAGTGCCTCCCGCCTGCCCTTGGATATACATGCAGTATATACCGCTACAGGCTCCATGTAACACTGATCCTTATGGCCATTGGTATAATTTATCTAGTATGAAGGTGATACTAACCACTACGCCGCAGGTGCTTACCAAAACTTTCCTGTCCAGCGATGTCCCCCTCCTGGTCTGCATCCTCCCCTGTGTTACCGGCAGACGAGAGGGCTGTTTCTGAGACCCCAAGCAGACGCAAACGCTTGTTCTTATGACTCGTTCTTAAACGGAGCCCTGGGTTTAGCACATAAGAACCAGGTGGCCACATTTGACGGTTAAAGACACAATGTAACTTAAATTGCAACCCATACATAACAATTGCGGACAAAAAATAACAGGAGGGAGGGCCCTGCATGGGAGAGCCTTCATTCCGAAGGGGCTATGGGGTGGACACAAAGAGAGAGAAGGGTGGAGGTCGGCGAGTTAGGAGGATGGGTGATAGATTTGAATGAAGAGATACGTTTTAAAGGGCACTTCAAGAGGTTAGGTCAGCCGAAAGTGCAATACTGCTGATGGGAGTCGGAAGAGGTGATCAGGGTAGAGACAGAGTAAGTGGAGGGCACAGGGGGCATGACCCACGTATAAAAAAAAAAAAAAGCAGGCACACACATGGTCACCCGGATGGCACTCTTTACTATATGGTGGTCACTGGTTGGCACTCTGTGTACTATGTGGCAGTCACTGAAGTAGCACTCTACTATATGGTGGTCACTGTGATGACACTCTGTACTATATGGCAGTCACTGGGATGACACTACTGTATGGTGGTCACTGGGATGACACTCTGCACTATATGGCAGTCACTGGGATGACACTACTGTATGGTGGTCACTGGGATGACACTCTGTACTATATGGCAGTCACTGGGATGACACTACTGTATGGTGGTCACTGGGATGACACTCTGTACTATATGGCAGTCACTGGGATGACACTACTGTATGGTGGTCACTGGGATGACACTCTGTACTATATGGCAGTCACTGGGATGACACTACTGTATGGTGGTCACTGGGATGACACTGTACTATATGGCAGTCACTGGGATGACACTACTGTACGGTGGTCACTGGGATGACACTCTGTACTATATGGCTGTCACTGGGATGACACTACTGTATGGTGGTCACTGGGATGACACTCTGTACTATATGGCAGTCACTGGGATGACACTCTGTACTATATGGCAGTCACTGGGATGACACTACTGTATGGTGGTCACTGGGATGACACTACTGTATGGTGGTCACTGGGATGACACTCTGTACTATATGGCAGTCACTGAGCCGGCACTCGACTGTATGGTGGTCACTGGGATGACACTCTGTACTATATGGCAGTCACTGGGATGACACTACTGTATGGTGGTCACTGGGATGACACTCTGTACTATATGGCAGTCACTGAAGTAGCACTCTACTGTATGGCGGTCACTGGGATGACACTCTGTACTATATGGAAGTCACTGAAGTAGCACTCTACTGTATGGTGGTCACTGGAATGGCACTCTGTACTGTATTGCAGTCACTGAAAGGGCACTCTACTGTATGGTGGTCACTGGGATGGAACTCTACTATATGGCAGTCACTGAAGTAGCACTCTACTGTATGGTGGTCACTGGGATGGAACTCTGTACTATATGGCAGTCACTGAAGTAGCACTCTACTGTATGGTGGTCACTGGGATGGAACTCTGTACTGTATTGCAGTCACTGAAAGGGCACTCTACTGTATGGTGGTCACTGGGATGGAACTCTGTACTGTATTGCAGTCACTGAAAGGGCACTCTACTCTGTATGGTGGTCACTGGGATGGAACTCTGTACTGTATAGTAGTCACTGAAAGGGCACTGTACTGTATGATGGTCACTGGGATGGCACTCTACTGTATTGCAGTCACTGAAATGGCACTCTACTGTATGGTGGTCACTGGGATGGCACTACTTTATGGTGGTCACTGGGATGACACTCTGTACTATATGGCAGTGACTGAAAGGGCACTCTACTGTATGGTGGTCACTGGGATGGCACTCTGTACTGTATGGCAGTCACTGAAAGGGCACTCTACTGTATGGTGCTCACTGGGATGGAACTCTGTACTGTATTGCAGTCACTGAAATTGCACTCTACTGTACGGTGGTCACTGGGATGACACTCTGTACTATATGGCAGTCACTGGGATGACACTACTGTATGGTGGTCACTGGGATGACACTACTGTATGGTGGTCACTGGGATGACACTACTGTATGGTGGTCACTGGGATGACACTCTGTACTATATGGCAGTCACTGAGCCGACACTCGACTGTATGGTGGTCACTGGGATGACACTCTGTACTATATGGCAGTCACTGGGATGACACTACTGTATGGTGGTCACTGGGATGACACTCTGTACTATATGGCAGTCACTGAAGTAGCACTCTACTGTATGGCGGTCACTGGGATGACACTCTGTACTATATGGAAGTCACTGAAGTAGCACTCTACTGTATGGTGGTCACTGGAATGGCACTCTGTACTGTATTGCAGTCACTGAAAGGGCACTCTACTGTATGGTGGTCACTGGGATGGAACTCTGTACTATATGGCAGTCACTGAAGTAGCACTCTACTCTGTATGGTGGTCACTGAGATGGAACTCTGTACTGTATAGTAGTCACTGAAAGGGCACTGTACTGTATGATGGTCACTGGGATGGCACTCTGTACTGTATTGCAGCCACTGAAAGGGCACTCTACTGTATGGTGGTCACTGGGATGGAACTCTGTACTGTATAGCAGTCACTGAAAGGGCACTCTACTGTATGGTGGTCACTAGAATGGAACTCTGTACTGTATTGCAGTCACTGAAAGGGCACTCTACTGAATGGTGGTCACTGGGATGACACTCTACTGTATAGCAGTCACTGAAAGGGCACTCTACTGTATGGCGGTCACTAGAATGGAACGCTGTACTGTATGGCAGTCACTGAAAGGGCACTCTACTGTATGGTGGTCACTGGGATGGAACTCTGTACTGTATTGCAGTCACTGAAAGGGCACTCTACTGTATGGTGGTCACTGGGAGGACACTCTCTACTGTATAGCAGTCACTGAAAGGGCACTCTACTGTATGGTGGTCATTGTGATGGAACTCTGTACTGTATGGCAGTCACTGAAAGGGCACTCTACTGTATGGTGGTCACTGGGATGGAACTCTGTACTGTATTGCAGTCACTGAAAGGGCACTCTACTGTATGGTGGTCACTGGGAGGACACTCTACTGTATAGCAGTCACTGAAAGGGCACTCTACTGTATGGTGGTCACTGGGATGGAACTCTCTACTGTATAGCAGTCACTGAAAGGGCACTCTACTGTATGGTGGTCACTGGGATGGAACTCTGTACTGTATGGCAGTCACTGAAAGGGCACTCTACTGTATGGTGGTCACTGGGATGGAACTCTGTACTGTATGGCAATCACTGAAAGGGCACTCTACTGTATGGTGGTCACTGGGATGGAACTCTGTACTATATGGCAGTCACTGAAAGGGCACTCTACTGTATGGTGGTCACTGGGATGGAACTCTGTACTGTATTGCAGTCACTGAAATGGCACTCTACTGTATGGTGGTCACTGGGATGGCCCTCTGTACTGTACTGTATTGCAGTCACTGAAATGGCACTCTACTGTATGGTGGTCACTGGGATGGCACTACTGTATGGTGGTCACTGGGATGACACTCTGTACTATATGGAAGTCACTGAAAGGGCACTCTACTGTATGGTGGTCACTGGGATGGCACTCTGTACTGTATGGCAGTCACTGAAAGGGCACTCTACTGTATGGTGCTCACTGGGATGGAACTCTGTACTGTATTGCAGTCACTGAAATGGCACTCTACTGTACGGTGGTCACTGGGATGACACTCTGTACTATATGGCAGTCACTGAAAGGGCACTATACTGTATGGTGGTCACTGGGATGGAACTCTGTACTGTATACCAGTCACTGAAAGGGCACTCTACTGTATGGTGGTCACTGGGATGGCCCTCTGTACTGTACTGTATTGCAGTCACTGAAATGGCACTCAACTATATGGTGGTCACTGGGATGGCACTACTGTATGGTGGTCACTGGGATGACACTCTGTACTATATGGCAGTCACTGAAAGGGCACTCTACTGTATGGTGGTCACTGGGATGGCACTCTGTACTGTATGGCAGTCACTGAAAGGGCACTCTACTGTATGGTGCTCACTGGGATGGAACTCTGTACTGTATTGCAGTCACTGAAATGGCACTCTACTGTATGGTGGTCACTGGGATGACACTCTGTACTATATGGCAGTCACTGAAAGGGCACTATACTGTATGGTGCTCACTGGGATGGAACTATGTACTGTATACCAGTCACTGAAAGGGCACTCTACTGTATGGTGGTCACTGGGATGGCCCTCTGTACTGTACTGTATTGCAGTCACTGAAATGGCACTCTACTGTATGGTGCTCACTGGGATAGAACTCTGTACTGTATTGCAGTCACTGAAATGGCACTCTAACCCATAGGAAACAGCGACCACAATATGGTCACATTCAATATCAGTTTCTACAAACAGCCCTATACTAGCTCAACTAGGACTTTAAACTTTAGCAAAGCAAATTTTGAAAAGATGAGGGTATTTTTCAGGGATATTGAATGGGAAGGTTTGTTTTTAGGAAAAAATACTACGGAGAAATGGGAGGTACTAAAATTCCTGCTAGCTAAAAATACACTCAAATGTATTCCTATGAGTAGCAAAAAAAGGAATAAAAATCATAAACCGATGTGGCTTAACAAAAAGATTAAAGAACTTATGGGCAAGAAAAGGCGAGCATTTAAAAAATACAAATCTGACGGGGAAGCAGAGTCATTTCAGCACTATAAGGAATGTAACAAAATTTGTAAAAAGGAAATAAGAGCGGCTAAAGTAGAAACTGAAAAACTAGTAGCAAAGGAAAGCAAAGCAAATCCCAAAAAATTCTTTAAATACATTAATAGCAAGAGATTAAAGAAGGAGTGTATAGGCCCTTTAAAAGACAAGTTGGGAGTCTTAAGCAAAAATGATAATGACATAGCGGACACACTAAATGAGTTTTTTTCAACAGTATTCACTAGAGAGGACCCAATTCAGGGACTGACACACAATCTCAATAATGAGAATATCACACTGATAGGTACTTATTTAAGCGAGGAAGTAGTCTGTGACCGATTAAAACATTTAAAGATTAATAAATCACCAGGGCCCAATGGTATTCATCCAAGGGTTCTAATTGAGCTTCACTCTGAACTGGCAAAACCACTATCTTTGATCTTTGAGGATTCAGTTATATCAGGTATGGTTCCCAAAGACTGGCGTATAGCGGAAGTAGTGCCTATATTCAAAAAGGGAAGTAAAGCTGAACCAGGTAATTATAGACCAGTTAGTCTTACATCTATAGTGGGGAAAGTTTTGGAAGGTATTCTAAGAGATAGTATTCAGAAGTTCATTGAAACCAATAAGGTCATTAAAAGGAATCAACATAGGTTTATGAAGGACAGATCCTGTCAAACCAACTTACTTGGCTTTTATAAAACAGTAAGCGCAAACCTAGATCAGGGTAAAGACGTGGATGTAATCTTTTTAGACTTTGCCAAAGCATTCGATACTGTACCACACATGAGACTTATCTACAAGCTACAAGAATCAGGGCTAGGAAGCACAATATGCACTTGGGTCAAAAACTGGTTAGATAATAGGAAGCAGCGCGCTGTGGTTAATGGATCTTTTTCAACTTGGACTGAAGTGCTAAGTGGTGTGCCGCAAGGCTCAGTATTAGGACCGCTATTGTTCAATATTTTCATTAACGACCTAACAGAAGGTCTAGAGAGCATGGTGTCAATTTTTGCAGATGATACCAAATTGTGTAAGGCTATAAATACAGAGGAGGATGCAGAGTCTCTTCAGAACGACTTAGTTAAATTAGAAGCATGGGCAGCCAAATGGAGAATGCGCTTCAACACAGACAAGTGTAAGGTAATGCACTGTGGTAACAAGAACAAAAATTACACCTACCTACTAAATGGGGTAAAATTAGGGGATTCTGTACTGGAAAAGGACTTAGGTGTCCTCATAGATAGCAAGCTAAGCAGTAGTACCCAAAGTAGGACTGCAGCAAAGAAGGCTAATAAGATATTAGCATGCATAAAACGGGGTATTGATGCTAGGGATGAGAGTATTATACTCCCGTTATATAAATCACTAGTGAGGCCACACCTTGAATACTGTGTACAATTCTGGGCACCGTACTACAAAAAGGATATCCTGCAGCTTGAAAAGGTACAGAGGAGGGCGACCAAACTAATTAAGGGCATGGAGATGATGGAATACAAGGAAAGGCTTGAAAGACTAGGCATGTTTACATTGGAAAAGCGGAGACTAAGAGGGGATATGATCAACATCTACAAATATATAAGGGGACAATACACAGAGCTTGCGCGGGACCTGTTTTTGGTTAGATCAACACAGAGGACTCGTGGACACTTGCTCAGGTTAGAGGAGAGGAGATTCCGCACAATACGGCGTAAAGGCTTTTTCACGGTAAGGACAATACGTGTTTGGAATTCCCTGCCCGAGGGAGTTGTAATGGCGGAATCTGTCAACACCTTTAAGAATGGGTTAGATAAATTCCTAATGGATAAGGATATCCAGGGGTATGGTGCATAGTCATGCATTATAGTTACTATAAATAGGGATAAAATGCAACGGCTGACAGCAGCATCAGTCAGAAATTTTAGTCAAATCATCATGCATTGGAGACCACAAATAGGTTGAACTCGATGGACAATTGTCTTTTTTCAACCTCTGATACTATGTTACTATGTATGGTGGTCACTGGGATGACACTCTCTACTGTATAGCAGTCATTGAAATGGCACTCTACTGTATGGTGGTCACTGGAATGACACTCTGTGTACTGTATGGCAGTCACTGAAATGGCTCTCTACTGTATGGTGGTCACTGGAATGACACTCTGTGTACTGTATGGCAGTCACTGAAATGGCACTCTACTGTATGGTGGTCACTGGGATGACACTCTGTACTGTATAGCAGTCACTGAAAGGGCACTCTACTCTATGGTGGCCCCTGGGATGACACTCTGTGTACTGTATGGCAGTCACTGAAATGGCACTCTACTGTATGGTGGTCACTGGGATGGAACTCTGTGCTGTATGGCAGTCACTGAAATGGCACTCTACTGTATGGTGGTCACTGGGATGGAACTCTGTGCTGTATGGCAGTCACTGAAATGGCACTCTACTGTATGGTGGTCACTGGGATGACACTCTGTACTGTATAGCAGTCACTGAAATGGCACTCTACTGCATGGTGGTCACTGGGATGACACTCTGAACTGTATAGCAGTCACTGAAATGGCACTCTACTGTATGGCAGTCACTGAAATGGCACTCTACTGTATGGTGGTCACTGAGATGGAACTCTGTGCTGTATGGCAGTCACTGAAATGGCACTCTACTGTATGGTGGTCACTGGGATGACACTCTGTACTGTATAGCAGTCACTGAAATGGCACTCTACTGTATGGTGGTCACTGGGATGACACTCTGAACTGTATAGCAGTCACTGAAATGGCACTCTGTACTGTATGGCAGTCACTGAAATGGCACTCTACTCTATGGTGGTCCCTGGGATGACACTCTGTGTACTGTATGGCAGTCACTGAAATGGCACTCTACTGTATGGTGGTCACTGGGATGACACTCTGTACTGTATGGCAGTCACTGAAATGGCACTCTACTGTATGGTGGTCACTGGGATGGCACTCTGTACTGTATGGCAGTCACTGAAATGGCACTCTACTGTATGGTGGTCACTGGGATGACACTCTGTTCTGTATGGCAGTCACTGAAATGGCACTCTACTGTATGGTGGTCACCAGGATGACACTCTGAACTGTATGGCAGTCACTGGGATACTCTGTATGTATTCATTTAAAAATGAGGTATAGCACATCATGTTTATAATGGCTGTACTTGTCAGATGTTAAGGCTTGGTAAATCTAATGGGGGAATTAAATTCAGAGCGACATCTCATTATGTTGTTTGGCTGCGCTTAATACCGTAGCCAATCGATTATTTTCCTGTGCACCTCCATGGGGAGTGAGGGAAAATGACCAATGTTACTGGCCACAGGCTACCCCCCTCCCCTCCCCTCCCTTCCGAGAGGCAAAGGATAACACTTTATATTGAAGTTTGACTAATTTCATGACAATATAAACGTACAGGACGGGACAGGATTATCTCACCAGTACGGGATAAGGGTGGTAATTCCGAGTTGTTCGCTCGCTAGCAGTTTTTAGTAGCCGTGCAAACGCATTGCCGCCGCCCACTGGGGAGTGTATTTTCGCTTTGCAGAAGTGCGAACGCCTGTGCAGCCGAGCTCTATAAAAACATTTTGTGCAAAACAAGACCAGCCCTGTAGTTACTCTTCGTGTGCGTTGATTCTAACGACGGATGGACGGCTTTTGACGTCACACTCCCGCCCAGCGTTCGCCCAGTCACGCCTGCATTTTCCCTGGCACGCCTGCGTTTTTCTAAGCACTCCCTGAAACGCCCCCTTCCTGTCAATCTTCTTGCGGCCGCCAGTGCTAATGAAAACGTCGCTAGAACCTGTGCAAAACCTCAAAGGATTTTGTACCCGTATGTTGCGCGTGCGCATTGTGGTGCATACGCATGCGCAGAAATGCCGATTTTTAGACTGATCGCTGCGCTGCAAACAACGGCAGCTAGCGATCAACTCGAAATGACCTCCAAGATCCGGCCTCCTGCGACTCTGGAATTCCTTTGTGATAGGATGGTAGAAATGACAATCCGAATCTTTATATCAAGACAATCCCTGACGCAGTATTGTACTTAGAATGACAGACGTCCAGATGACTCCGTGTATCCGTGTTCTTATATCATCACTAGGGGTTTAACGTTTCGCCGTTTTATTTGAATGATAATAAATGTTATATTGCAGTCTCTCTGCTAGTGATAGTCCCATTAAAGAATATGTTTCCTTTTCCTCTTATTCATTCATTGGAGGCTTATTTCTGTATTACATAACTGGTGGGACCTCAGGTCTTTCTTTATTACACGTGTCACATTTGGTTATTATGTTATCAGACACCTGGGACCACCTCCCTATGTAATATGTATGAACAGAACATTGCATAACCGCAGTCTATAATCGCAGCTTATATTGCAAGACGCAGAACCCGTATAAACAAGTGTGAATCGCCCAATGTCCCGTGACCGAGAGCAATAGTCTGCAGACTTAGATAACACTGCGGTTGCTTGTCCCGCAGTGCATCTCAATCACCATCTGTGCAATGATATCTATGCGGTCCTCCGTCTCTATTAAATCTAGTCTATCATCTAGACGTGGCTTTAGTACATAGCCAATATCTCATGTCCCCTCTTCCTGTTACACTGTCACCAGAAATCATAATCCGTGTTTCAGTTTTGTTGCACTCATATATTCTAGGATACAGGGGTTTATTTATCAATATGAACCTGAAAAGTCCAGCGGAATGCAGAATTTTATCCAGAGAACTCCAACGTGCAGGAGAATGTGTTCAGTATCTTTAAAAATCTCTGAGAATTTTGATTCTAAGCGGAACTGAGGGGATTTTTTTGTAGAGGAACCAAGCAGCCTTGCTTGGTAGCCGGTCCATGACTACAACGATGGTGTAGATCAGGGATGGGGAATCTTCGGCCCTCCAGCTGTTGTTGAACTACACATACCAGTATGCTTTGCTAATTTTTTGCTATTTTGCCATGCTAAAACGGTTGCAGGGCATGCTGGGATGTGTAGTTCAACAACAACTAGAGGGCCGAAGGTTCCCCATACCTGGTGTACAGTAGATGGAAGAGAGACCCAACTCAGATATACGGGGAGGTGGATCTAGCTTTGGAGACAGAAGCAAACAATTAGATTCTAACTGCTATGTTACAGGCTGTGCTAAAACAAATGGCAGTTATGTAGGAGCTGATCAGTTGTACTTTATCTCTTTCCACTTTATCCCTCTAAATGCTTTGGGAAATTTCCCCCTTTGACCTTGGCTTGACTGACCATCCCATCTGTCTGCTGATTCTGTACCTTGCCTGTATTCTGGCACAGTCACCTCTGGGGGGCAGTGAGAGAGCTGCGACCTACAGATCTCCGTCAGTGAAGCCCATCCTCCATTGCGGCGGGTTTTAGTAAAAACCTGGGGGTGGTCCAATAGACTCCAGGCTTCCACTTGACAGATATAACCCCAGTCTGACTGCATCATATATCTCAGAAGTGTGATGAAAGTCTTTAGTTCCTGTTCTGAGCAGGCATTTAAGTGTTCCGCCCAGCTGTGATGTCAGTCATCGGCGGCGTCTGCAGCAAGCATACCGTACACACAGCACGATTCCCCTCTAGATATATCGTCCATCGGCTGTGCTGCAGACCGATGAGATACTGTCTGTCTGTGAATGACGATGTTCACAGACATATCGTGGGTACACACCCGCCAGCAGACTCTCTATATATTGGCAATTCGACTGAACGGTCTATATACTGTATATCGCTCAGTGTTCACCCAGCTCAAGACGGGTGATCGGTGCCAACCAGACCTTTCTATATGATGCTCAGCTATATTCTGCATTGTTTTTAAGCTTTGCTGGCTTCATCCCTTTTGTATACTATATGGATTCTGTATGGTACGTGTGTTATTTTCCTGTAATGTTTCTTTTATTTTTTAATTTGGTTTCACTCCAATAAAAAATTATCTGCAAAACCCCCAGAAAATTCAATAAAAATCAAATGAACTAACGCACAAACCAACGTGATATACAAATATATATCATTTAGTGTAATAATAGGCTCAGATTGAGCTGGAGGAATGTCCCACCGGAAAGCAATATGTAGAGTGGATTGACATATATTACATATGTAGAAAAAACAATCATGAAAATAGTGCTAAATATTATAGAAACTATATTAATGAATAAAAAAAAAGAAGTGGTTTAATAGTAATTAGAAATATATCATTCATAATAAGACAACCCACAAGGTAAAAATACAGATAAAAAAACAATTGCAAAGCAGCTGCTGATTCAATTGCATCTATAGATCTGGGTAATTGTGATCTTAAAAGGCTGTTCAATTAGAAAAGGGTCCTCGGCCCTCCAAGGATTCCACATCCAGCTTTAAATACTTGGTTACTGGTTGTGCTTGATAAGGATCCAACTTAGCGATGGTCCCAATGGGGGTCATTCCGAGATGATCGTAGCTGGTAAATTTAGCACAGCTACGATCATTCACACTGACATGCAGGGGGGACGCCCAGCACAGGGCTAGTCTGCCCCACATGTAAGTGCCGCACACACACACCCCTGCAGAAGTGCAAAGGCATCGCACAGCGGCGATGCCTTTGCACTTCAAGAGTAGCTCCCGACCAGCGCAGTTTTAGCGTGCTGGCCGGGAGCTACCCGTCGCTCCCCGGCCCGCAGCGGCTGCGTGTGATGTCACGCCTGCGTTGGCCCGACCACACCCCCTAAACGGCGGCTTAACGCCACCGTCCAGCCCCCTCCCACCCAGCGAGCGCCTCTGCCTCAGAGGCGATCGCTAGGCAATGACGACTGGCATGCGCTGGCGCACTGCGGCGCCAGTGCATGCGCAGTTCCAACCCGATCGCTGCGCTGCGAGCGATCAGGTCGGAATGATCCCCAATGTGCAGAGGATTCCAGTGCAATGATACTGGTTTCCTTTCTCCACAGTCGGTATAGTAATTGGCTGGTGGGACGGGTATGTACAATGTCTTACTGCCAATAAAGGAGCTCCTTGTCACAATGCCCAATGGTTCATCCCATCCTCCAACGCATTTCACTACTGCATTTCACTGCAGTGCCCAATGGTTCATCCCATCCTCCAACGCGTTTCACATCTGCATGCCCAATGGTTCATCCTATCAACCAACGCATTTCACTACTGCATTTCACTGCAGTGTCCAATGGTTCATCCCATCTCCAACGTGTTTCACTAGCTTTTTCAAATATGTGTTCACTGCTAGAATGGTCTCCCCATGTGGGTCTTGTCCTGCCAACATGCAGGATATCATGCAACACGTTATGTAAGACAACATGCTACTCTGGTTTCTGCCCCAGGACTACTGCTCAGGTGCACAATCGCAGTCTTATGTTTCAGTAAAGGTAAACCTGTTTCCCATGTTCACCTTTTGTGGACCTGGTTATTTATACCCGTTATGCAACTATATTAATAATATTAATAACAGGCTTGTATAGCTATCCCTGGCCTAAATATGATATATATACTTCCATAAACATGTATCAGCGACTTGTCAGTTCTGTAGCAAAGAACGAATGTTGCTATTAAAATTAAGCTGAACAGAAAGTCATATAAGTGAGACAGCTGTCATTCGTGTCAGATAGTTTTATTAGAATTATATAATAATATAGAAGAGGCATGGGTGGGATTTGGTCGTACAGCAAGTACAGTATATGCATACCTCCCAACTTTTGATTCCTATAAGGAGGGACACACGGGCGGCGAAGCTGCACGCGCTCCCGAAAAAGGGGCGATCGTGAGCCACGCCCCCGTTTTCATCACTGAGGGAGTATGCCCAGCTCTCTGTGAGCCGCTGGCATGCCCCCTCTCCCTCTGGCTGCAGTGAATAGACGCTGTGTCTATTCACCACTGCCCTGCTAAGCAAGGCAGTGAGTGCATCAGCCTCCCAACTGCCCGACCCCCCCCCCCCCCCCCCCACCGCGGGACACTGCGGCCCGCGGGTGGGAGGTATGTAAAAAAAAACGGGACTGTCCCGTGAAAATCGGTATATGGGGATTTTGTCCTTATCCCGTTTGGTCTTTAAATCAATATCTTCCATGAGTGTTGTGGACATTTGGGTTAGATCCTGGCAGAAAGAGGGAACAATCTCTCCACTTGTCAGTCTGGGCTGTAGCGTATCTGCTGAGAGTCCTTGAAAAGAGCTTTATAGTCATTTGGTGATCAGTCAGGTAAACGCTTTATAGGTTCAAGGACATTTGAAAAGCCTGAATGTTTGTACCTGAGATAGATGAATCAGGTAAGGGATAGGAGTGGCGTGTAATCCTGGTGTTACTAATCTGGGGCTCATTCATGTTTGTACGTACTTACTTATGCAGCTGCCGCCCAGAGTAGGATGTAGACGCCCACTGGAGACGTCGCAAAGTCCTTAGCAACTGTGTGGACATACGCAGCACCGACGCAATAACGGGGAACATCAACTCCTCAAGATGTACAAATGTCACATGAAATGGATCAGTGTAATCTAGCAGAGCAGTTTTGTCGCTCCCAGTTGTGTTATTTGTGCAAATAAGAGGACATTTTGAGCGAGTACGATGCTCGGCGGGTCACCCGGGACCTGGGGCACAGAGAGGGGCTGTTTGCACTTTAGCAACAGTGTATAATGGCACATCTGTAGGTCTTGGTGGACTCTGCTGATTGGCCGAGGAAGGATCCAGCAGCAGACCCGGTAATATGACGCTAGGCAATAGAATAAGACTCTTGATACAGGTTAGTCATGATATGCGCAGAAGTGCATTGCAATACGCCATTATACTTTTGGGAGGGGGGGATGTATAATTTAACAACTGCAGGGACAGGGGCTCCAAAAGTAGCCCGTCACTGCAGTGTGCTCAGGGTGCAGCAGGACTACCGACTACACATGTGCAGGGACCTTTGCTGGGAAGGATTCCGGGCAGTGGCGTATCTATAATGGGTGCAGTTTGTGTGGTGCACACGGGCCCCTGGGTCCTGAGGGGGCCCGCACCGCACACACTGCACCCATTTCTTCTATACTCACCTGTCCGGCGTCCATCAGCGACTGTGTGTGGGCCCCCTCCTCTCCCGTAGCCGTCACCGCCGCTGCTAGCGCACTGAGCACTAGAGACTCTGGCACACTGCCAGAGTGTACAGCGCATGCACAGGACTCCGAAAAAATGGCACGGCGGCCATTTTTTCAGAGTCCTGCGCATGTGCTGTAGACTCTGGCACTGTGCCAGAGTCTCAGTGCTGAGAGCGCTAACAGCGGCGGTGACAGCTACGGGAGAGGAGGTGGCCCACATACGAAGACTGCACACGGGTCCCCTCCTCTATAGAAAAGCCGCTGGTTCCAGGGAACCCTCCATGGGCTAATTACGCAATCTTCAGTCCATAGGCTACAGCGGGATGATTCCATCTTTAGCTGGCTCTAGCTGTGGGGGTCAATCTACAGAAACCTATGGGGCAGGTGGGAATCGAGCGGTTGCAGCAAGAGAATATTTGTGGTTACCCCAACACCCCTCCCCCCCCCGAAACGGGGGTTTTCAGGTAATAAGCCGCAAATATTTGTTGATAAATGGACCCCAAACAAACTAATTAAAACAGTTCAGCAGGAATCTGTTAATAAAACTAAAATTATTACAGTTTGTGATGATTTTGTTAACAGTCAACAAAGAACATATATTAGGAGAAAAAATGTGCACGTAACAAAGAAACACAATGTGGATTTTATTCAAATAGCTCATTATAATATAAGAGATCTCTAACCCTATAAGGTTCAGGAATTTCAAGAAAGGAGATATGAAATATCTATGTGATGTCATTACAGACAGAGATACCTGTTTGTTCAACTGGGACCGGGACCAAGAACCAATCACGCAGATTAATCTTTATCAGAAATAACCGGCTGAAGCACAAAGATCTGCTAATCCTCCATGTCAGGCCTTGCGGCAGCCTATGAATTATTCCCTGATCTCTGGGAAGATGAAGATAATTACACGCAGATGTATTAGAAGAAGAAGAAGATGCGGCTTTAATAAAGAAAGGTTAATTATATGAGGTTTATTTAATTTGACTTTGTATCTCTAACGATTCACTTCTCAGCAAAGGGTTTGGCTATCCACCAATCGTCTAAATCATATGGAGTTATTCATAGGCTATTGGCCCTCATTCCGAGTTGTTCGCTTGTTAGCTGCTTTTAGCAGCATTGCACACGCTAAGCCGCCGCCTACTGGGAGTGAATCTTAGCATAGCAGAATTGCGAACGCAAGATTAGCAGAATTGCGATTAGAAATTTCTTAGCAGTTTCTGAGTAGCTCGACACTTACTCCTACACTGCGATCAGTTCAGTCAGTTTCGTTCCTGGTTTGACGTCACAAACACACCCAGCGTTCGCCCAGACACTCCCGCGTTTTTCCCACACACCCATAAAACGGCTAGTTTCCGCCCAGAAACACCCACTTCCTGTCAATCACACTCCGATCACCAGAACGAAGAAATTTCTTCGCTAAGCCGTGAGTAAAACACCAAACTTTTCAGCAAATTTACTTGGCGCAGGCGCACTGCGAACGTTACGCATGCGCAGTTTGCGACTAATCACACCGATGCAAAGAAAAATAACGAGCGAACAACTCGGAATGAGGGCCATAGATCAGTTTATAGGGAAACTGTACCCGATTCGGTGTTTAATTCCAGACAATATGTAAGAGACGGAAGCAATTCTCATTACTGTACATAACACAGACCATGACATGTTGGGTGCATTAGAGAGACTCTGGATAAAGGGAAATATTTTGGATATTGATGAAATTTCCTATGTGTCTAATATGCACGTTAATCTTATACATTATTATATATCATTATATATAACTCTGTAGCTTACCCCCCTGTAATATTGTGCTGGGGAGATGTCATTTTTGCTGTGCGCAAGTTGCTTCTTACAGTTGGTACTTAATAAAAAAAAAGATGATATAAATATCTTACGACATTCATTAAGGTATAATGGATTTCTCCAATGAGGACACCCAAAGTCACAGCAATACCAAGCTCTTTTGGATACTAGACCCTTATCTGGAGGTTATTAGTGAAAAAGATAGACGTGCTCGCCAATGCTCCCCATTATACATCACTCGCCTCATCACACTAAACACCCCAACACGACCATGCTCCTCCAGCTCTCATCTACACCTCTGTTCCCCACTTGTACCCTTATCCCATTCCCATCTCCAAGACTTCTCCCCCAGTGCACCCCACCTATGGAACTCCCTGCCTCTTCCTACCACATTCACGTGTGCCCCATTCTCACCTTCACCTCTCTCATTGCCTACCTCATACTAGCTGCACCCTCACACGCAGTGTCAGACTGGGGCATAAATGGCCCACCAGGGAATGCAGGGTAGGGACCCAAGCTTAAAGAGTGTGGCCACCAGAGGAGGAAGGCTAGCCACCACAGAGGGACAACCATTAGAGAGGGAAGATTAGCCACCACAAAGGGACAACCATTAGAGAGGGAAGACTAGCCTCCACAGGAGGACAACCATTAGAGAGGGAAGACTAGCCACCACAGAGGGACAACCATTAGAGAGGGAAGACTAGCCACCACAAAGGGACAACCATTAAAGAGGGAAGACTAGCCACCACAGAGGGACAACCATTAGAGAGGAAAGACTAGCCACCACAGAGGGACAACCATTTGAGAGGGAAGACTAGCCTCCACAGAGGGACAACCATTAGAGAGGGAAGACTAGCCACCACAGAGGGACAGCCATTAGAGAGGAAAGACTAGCCACCTCAGAGGGACAACCATTAGAGAGGGAAGACTAGCCACCACAGAAGGACAACCATTAGAGAGGGCAGACTAGCCACCACAGAGGGACAACCATTAGAGAGGGAAGACTAGCCTCCACAGGGGGACAACCATTATAGAGGGAAGACTAGCCACCACAGAGGGACAACCATTAGAGAGGGAAGACTAGCCACCACAAAGAGACAACCATTAGAGAGGGAAGACTAGCCACCACAGAGGGACAACCATTAGAGAGGAAAGACTAGCCACCACAGAGGGACAACCATTAGAGAGGGAAGACTAGCCTCCACAGAGGGACAACCATTAGAGAGGGAAGACTAGCCACCACAGAGGGACAACCATTAAAGAGGGAAGACTAGCCACCACAGAGGGACAGCCATTAGAGAGGGAAGACTAGCCTCCACAGAGGGACAACCATTAGAGAGGGAAGACTAGCCTCCACAGAGGGACAGCCATTAGAGAGGGAAGACTAGCCACCACAGAGGGACAACCATTAGAGCAGGGACGTGCAGTCAGGGGAGGCCATTAATGATTAAAATAATACAAAGAAGATACTTATGACACATATTCTGTGTCATAAGTATCTGCTTCGTATTATTTTAATCATTTTGACATTTACATTGGCTTTGGGAGGTATATAGTGATGCCTCCCATTGTCAATGGGACAGGTGTCAAAGTGGGGGGCGGGGCCATGCCGCGGGCTGTAAAAGCCCACTGAAAACAAATGAAGAAACGGCACCATTAGAAGTGCCACTGTGATGTGCTTTCACCCATGAAAGCATGCCCCTGTCAGTGAGGATGTGATTGGCCAGCGGATCCATCACTGGATCCGATGCCATCACTGGGTGGGTGCGGGCATATGCGGCGGTGCGGGCATAGCAGTGGCGGCGTGGGCGTTTGCGGTAGCGGAGATGCGGGGAGGTGCGGGCAACAGCGGCAGGTCTGGATCTGAGAGGATCCAGCCGGCCATAAAGCATTTTGATTTTAGCTTTGGTGCCAATTTAAAAAATGGCGCCTCAGCATCATTTATCAGTCCGTGCCTCCCCAGCCACTGACCTCACCGCACGTTACTGCATTAGAGAGGACATGTAAAAGACAGGGCCTCCTTATAAAGGAGTGGGCAGAGGTGTGTCAGGACCACCCACTTTGATTGGCAGGATGGCTCATCTTGTTGTAGTTTCCATAGAAACAAACCATGATCCTGCTCCACCAGATTACTGACCCCTAGAGAAGGGGGTGGTGTCCAGCTGGGATATCCCCGTACACCTGTGGGCCAGTCCAACTCCGGATTCACACCAGCTACTGTATTAGCGATGGCTGCCAGCTTATAACTATTCATTACGATGAAATGTTTTTGTGCATCTCCTATTATCTGTATCTGTTACTATGTTTATTGTATTTATGTATGTTATACCTGCAAGATGTCTGGTACTAAGGAATCTTCGGCATCTTACACAGTAACGTCTATTGGTTTATACAAATGCAGCTACGAACTCCTCCCCTTGCGTACATCTGTGTGACCGAGTGTGCAAGGACAGAGATGCCCACTTTCAGTGTCCGTGTGTTGTTGATTGGTGAGTTCTTATACGCCATCATCAGTCGCACCATCGAACCTGGCACCAACCCCACAGCAGGTGCAGTTTCTCTGTCTGACCTTGGCCACCTATGCCAGCGGCTGTGTATCTGGGAACGCAGGCACTTGCATTGACACACCCGGGACACTCCCGTAATACGCAAACTGTACCGCCATTTTTGCATGCACTCTGTGTATCTATTGCCTCATAAAGGGGTTTCCAGAAATGTTCGCGGTTGCAAATAATCTTCCAACTACATAGCCATTGGCATTGCATGTGGATGGGGCGCAATTCAGAATGAGGCTCTCTGTGGGAGTTGCCAGCTGCGGTAGTGATGGGAAACATACAGATATATATATTTTCTTTCTATTTGTAAGGCCCAAGTGCACGAGTCTGTATTTTCCGGTGTTAAACTGTATCTACCACAGCACTGAGCATTACTGTAATCTACCTTTCTGCTGATCTGTGCTTTCTTAGGGGTAAATTTACTAAAGCTTCTAAAACAGAGAATCTGTGATGTTGCCCATAGCAACCAATCACATGCTGTCTATCATTTCTCTATTGCCTTTTAGAAAATGATAGACAGCATCCGATTGGTTGCTGTGGGCAACATCACCAATTCTCTGTTTTAGAAGCTTTATTAAATTTACCCCTTACTAGAGATGTGCA
>NC_086446.1:777503302-777530802 GCF_028390025.1 Pseudophryne corroboree | reverse complement strand
AAGCCTGATGAGGGGAATGACCTGACTCAGGCTGGCAGTGTCTGAACTGACTTCACGTGTGGCAAGTTCAAAGGGCATCAGAACCTTGCACAACGTTGAAATCATTCTCCACTGCACTTGAGACAGGTGCATTCCACCTACTATATCGTGCTCAATTGTATAGGCTTGAATGGCCTTTTGCTGCTCCTCCAACCTCTGAAGCATATAGAGGGTTGAATTCCACCTCGTTACCACTTCTTGCTTCAGATGATGGCAGGGCAGGTTCAGTAGTTTTTGGTGGTGCTCCAGTCTTCTGTACGTGGTGCCTGTACGCCGAAAGTGTCCCGCAATTTTTCTGGCCACCGACAGCATCTCTTGCACGCCCCTGTCGTTTTTTAAAAAATTCTGCACCACCAAATTCAAGGTATGTGCAAAACATGGGACGTGCTGGAATTTGCCCATATTTAATGCACACACAATATTGCTGGCGTTGTCCGATGCCACAAATCCACAGGAGAGTCCAATTGGGGTAAGCCATTCCGCGATGATCTTCCTCAGTTGCCGTAAGAGGTTTTCAGCTGTGTGCGTATTCTGGAAAGCGGTGATACAAAGCGTAGCCTGCCTAGGAAAGAGTTGGCGTTTGCGAGATGCTGCTACTGGTGCCGCCGCTGCTGTTCTTGCGGCGGGAGTCCATACATCTACCCAGTGGGCTGTCACAGTCATATAGTCCTGACCCTGCCCTGCTCCACTTGTCCACATGTCCGTGGTTAAGTGGACATTGGGTACAACTGCATTTTTTAGGACACTGGTGAGTCTTTTTCTGACGTCCGTGTACATTCTCGGTATCGCCTGCCTAGAGAAGTGGAACCTAGATGGTATTTGGTAACGGGGGCACACTGCCTCAATAAATTGTCTAGTTCCCTGTGAACTAACGGCGGATACCGGACGCACGTCTAACACCAACATAGTTGTCAAGGACTCAGTTATCCGCTTTGCAGTAGGATGACTGCTGTGATATTTCATCTTCCTCGCAAAGGACTGTTGAACAGTCAATTGCTTACTGGAAGTAGTACAAGTGGGCTTACGACTTCCCCTCTGGGATGACCATCGACTCCCAGCGGCAACAACAGCAGCGCCAGCAGCAGTAGGCGTTACACGCAAGGATGCATCAGAGGAATCCCAGGCAGGAGAGGACTCGTCAGAATTGCCAGTGACATGGCCTGCAGGACTATTGGCATTCCTGGGGAAGGAGGAAATTGACACTGAGGGAGTTGGTGGGGTGGTTTGCGTGAGCTTGGTTACAAGAGGAAGGGATTTACTGGTCAGTGGACTGCTTCCGCTGTCACCCAAAGTTTTTGAACTTGTCACTGACTTATTATGAATGCGCTGCAGGTGACGTATAAGGGAGGATGTTCCGAGGTGGTTAACGTCCTTACCCCTACTTATTACAGCTTGACAAAGGGAACACACGGCTTGACACCTGTTGTCCGCATTTCTGGTGAAATACCTCCACACCGAAGAGCTGATTTTTTTGGTATTTTCACCTGGCATGTCAACGGCCATATTCCTCCCACGGACAACAGGTGTCTCCCCGGGTGCCTGACTTAAACAAACCACCTCACCATCAGAATCCTCCTGGTCAATTTCCTCCCCAGCGCCAGCAACACCCATATCCTCCTCATCCTGGTGTACTTCAACACTGACATCTTCAATCTGACTATCAGGAACTGGACTGCGGGTGCTCCTTCCAGCACTTGCAGGGGGCGTGCAAATGGTGGAAGGCGCATGCTCTTCACGTCCAGTGTTGGGAAGGTCAGGCATCGCAACCGACACAATTGGACTCTCCTTGTGGATTTGGGATTTCAAAGAACGCACAGTTCTTTGCGGTGCTTTTGCCAGCTTGAGTCTTTTCAGTTTTCTAGCGAGAGGCTGAGTGCTTCCATCCTCATGTGAAGCTGAACCACTAGCCATGAACATAGGCCAGGGCCTCAGCCGTTCCTTGCCACTCCGTGTGGTAAATGGCATATTGGCAAGTTTACGCTTCTCCTCCGACAATTTTATTTTAGGTTTTGGAGTCCTTTTTTTACTGATATTTGGTGTTTTGGTTTTGACATGCTCTGTACTATGCCATTGGGCATCGGCCTTGGCAGACGACGTTGCTGGCATTTCATCGTCTCGGCCATGACTAGTGGCAGCAGCTTCAGCACGAGGTGGAAGTGGATCTTGATCTTTCCCTAATTTTGGAACCTCAACATTTTTGTTCTCCATATTTTAATAGGCACAACTAAAAGGCACCTCAGGTAAACAATGGAGATGGATGGATTGGATACTAGTATACAATTATGGACGGGCTGCCGAGTGCCGACACAGAGGTAGCCACAGCCGTGAACTACCGCACTGTACTGTGTCTGCTGCTAATATATAGACTGGTTGATAAAGAGATAGTATACTCGTAACTAGTATGTATGTATAAAGAAAGAAAAAAAAACCACGGTTAGGTGGTATATACAATTATGGACGGGCTGCCGAGTGCCGACACAGAGGTAGCCACAGCCGTGAACTACCGCACTGTACTGTGTCTGCTGCTAATATATAGACTGGTTGATAAAGAGATAGTATACTCGTAACTAGTATGTATGTATAAAGAAAGAAAAAAAAACCACGGTTAGGTGGTATATACAATTATGGACGGGCTGCCGAGTGCCGACACAGAGGTAGCCACAGCCGTGAACTACCGCACTGTACTGTGTCTGCTGCTAATATATAGACTGGTTGATAAAGAGATAGTATACTCGTAACTAGTATGTATGTATAAAGAAAGAAAAAAAAAACACGGTTAGGTGGTATATACAATTATGGACGGGCTGCCGAGTGCCGACACAGAGGTAGCCACAGCCGTGAACTACCGCACTGTACTGTGTCTGCTGCTAATATAGACTGGTTGATAAAGAGATAGTATACTCGTAACTAGTATGTATGTATAAAGAAAGAAAAAAAAACCACGGTTAGGTGGTATATACAATTATGGACGGGCTGCCGAGTGCCGACACAGAGGTAGCCACAGCCGTGAACTACCGCACTGTACTGTGTCTGCTGCTAATATATAGACTGGTTGATAAAGAGATAGTATACTCGTAACTAGTATGTATGTATAAAGAAAGAAAAAAAAACCACGGTTAGGTGGTATATACAATTATGGACGGGCTGCCGAGTGCCGACACAGAGGTAGCCACAGCCGTGAACTACCGCACTGTACTGTGTCTGCTGCTAATATATAGACTGGTTGATAAAGAGATAGTATACTCGTAACTAGTATGTATGTATAAAGAAAGAAAAAAAAACCACGGTTAGGTGGTATATACAATTATGGACGGGCTGCCGAGTGCCGACACAGAGGTAGCCACAGCCGTGAACTACCGCACTGTACTGTGTCTGCTGCTAATATAGACTGGTTGATAAAGAGATAGTATACTCGTAACTAGTATGTATGTATAAAGAAAGAAAAAAAAACCACGGTTAGGTGGTATATACAATTATGGACGGGCTGCCGAGTGCCGACACAGAGGTAGCCACAGCCGTGAACTACCGCACTGTACTGTGTCTGCTGCTAATATATAGACTGGTTGATAAAGAGATAGTATACTCGTAACTAGTATGTATGTATAAAGAAAGAAAAAAAAACCACGGTTAGGTGGTATATACAATTATGGACGGGCTGCCGAGTGCCGACACAGAGGTAGCCACAGCCGTGAACTACCGCACTGTACTGTGTCTGCTGCTAATATAGACTGGTTGATAAAGAGATAGTATACTCGTAACTAGTATGTATGTATAAAGAAAGAAAAAAAAACACGGTTAGGTGGTATATACAATTATGGACGGGCTGCCGAGTGCCGACACAGAGGTAGCCACAGCCGTGAACTACCGCACTGTACTGTGTCTGCTGCTAATATATAGACTGGTTGATAAAGAGATAGTATACTCGTAACTAGTATGTATGTATAAAGAAAGAAAAAAAAACCACGGTTAGGTGGTATATACAATTATGGACGGGCTGCCGAGTGCCGACACAGAGGTAGCCACAGCCGTGAACTACCGCACTGTACTGTGTCTGCTGCTAATATATAGACTGGTTGATAAAGAGATAGTATACTCGTAACTAGTATGTATGTATAAAGAAAGAAAAAAAAACCACGGTTAGGTGGTATATACAATTATGGACGGGCTGCCGAGTGCCGACACAGAGGTAGCCACAGCCGTGAACTACCGCACTGTACTGTGTCTGCTGCTAATATATAGACTGGTTGATAAAGAGATAGTATACTCGTAACTAGTATGTATGTATAAAGAAAGAAAAAAAAACCACGGTTAGGTGGTATATACAATTATGGACGGGCTGCCGAGTGCCGACACAGAGGTAGCCACAGCCGTGAACTACCGCACTGTACTGTGTCTGCTGCTAATATATAGACTGGTTGATAAAGAGATAGTATACTCGTAACTAGTATGTATGTATAAAGAAAGAAAAAAAAACCACGGTTAGGTGGTATATACAATTATGGACGGGCTGCCGAGTGCCGACACAGAGGTAGCCACAGCCGTGAACTACCGCACTGTACTGTGTCTGCTGCTAATATAGACTGGTTGATAAAGAGATAGTATACTACTAATATTATATATACTGGTGGTCAGGTCACTGGTCACTAGTCACACTGGCAGTGGCACTCCTGCAGCAAAAGTGTGCACTGTTTAATTTTAATATAATATTATGTACTCCTGGCTCCTGCTATAACCTATAACTGGCACTGCAGTAGTGCTCCCCAGTCTCCCCCACAATTATAAGCTGTGTGAGCTGAGCAGTCAGACAGATATATAATATATATAGATGATGCAGCACACTGGCCTGAGCCTGAGCAGTGCACACAGATATGGTATGTGACTGACTGAGTCACTGTGTGTATCGCTTTTTTCAGGCAGAGAACGGATATATTAAATAAACTGCACTGTGTGTCTGGTGGTCACTCACTATATAATATATTATGTACTCCTGGCTCCTGCTATAACCTATAACTGGCACTGCAGTAGTGCTCCCCAGTCTCCCCCACAATTATAAGCCGTGTGAGCTGAGCAGTCAGACAGATATATATAATATTATATATAGATAATAGATGATGCAGCACACTGGCCTGAGCCTGAGCAGTGCACACAGATATGGTATGTGACTGAGTCACTGTGTGCTGTGTATCGCTTTTTTCAGGCAGAGAACGGATTATAAATAAAACTGGTGGTCACTGGTCACTATCAGCAAAACTCTGCACTGTACACTACTGAGTACTCCTAATGCTCCCCAAAATTAGTAAATCAAGTGTCTCTCTAATCTATTCTAAACGGAGAGGACGCCAGCCACGTCCTCTCCCTATCAATCTCAATGCACGTGTGAAAATGGCGGCGACGCGCGGCTCCTTATATAGAATCCGAGTCTCGCGATAGAATCCGAGCCTCGCGAGAATCCGACAGCGTCATGATGACGTTCGGGCGCGCTCGGGTTAACCGAGCAAGGCGGGAAGATCCGAGTCGCTCGGACCCGTGAAAAAAAACATGAAGTTCTGGCGGGTTCGGATTCAGAGAAACCGAACCCGCTCATCTCTAATTTTTAGAGGTTTACTGACTGCTATATTTGGAATTCCTAATCATAACTCTTGCTGATATTTGAACTTACAGACCTTTTCTGTGGCTGAAATTCCACACTGTTAGCCTCTAGTTCAGATACAGTACATCTCCAGCTGCTGGCATGTCCAGTGTTACATACTTGTTCTGCATATCAACTTCCAGTTTTTCTATGACTTGAGCTGTTTCTTATGAATATGACAACTCTAGACTCGATTAGACTTTTGGTACTTGGATTCCACGAACTGTAGCCTTTGCTTTCATGGCAGTAGCCAAGCATAGTATGTGCTTGTATGTGCATTTTGGTGCTCTGTGCCAGAAAGAGAATTGGTGTCCCTCTTGTACCATATTTAAAATAGGAACAGTGCGCGCTGAAAGCAATAGTCAAAAATCTAGGGGCAAAACTTTATGTGGAAGTAGCGTGGCCACAGTATAGTACCAGTTCACATTACACAGCACAGTAGTGTCCGTTATTCACATTACACCACACAGTAGAGCCCCTTACACACATTACACCATAGTAGAGACCCTGATACACATTACGCCAGGTAGAGCCCCTGGTACACATTATGCCAGGTAGAGCCTACACTATGCTAGGTAGATCCCCTGATACATTACGCCAGAAAGAGCCCACATTATGCCAGGTAGAGCCCCTGGTACACATTACACCAGGTAGAGCCCACATTATGCCAGGTATAGCCCACATTATGTAGGTAGAGCCCCTGATACACATTATGCCAGGCAGAGCCCACATTATGTAGGTAGAGCCCCTGATACACAACGCCAGGGAGAGCCCACATTATGCCAGGTAGAGCCCACATTATGTAGGTAGAGCCCCTGATACACATTATGCCAGGTAGAGCCCCTGATACACATTACGCCAGGTAGAGGCCACATTATGCTAGGTAGAGCCCCTGATACATTATGCCAGGTAGAGCCCACATTTTGCCAGGAAGAACCTCGGATACACTATGCCAGGTGGAGCCCACATTATGCTAGGTAGAGCCCACATTATGCCAGGTAGAGCCTCTTATACACATTATGCCAGGTAGAGCCTCTTATACACATTATGCCAGATAGAGCCCACATTATGCCAGGTAGAGCCCCTGATACACATTACACCAGGTAGAGCCCACATTATGCCAGGTAGAGCACACATTATGCCAGGTAGTGTGCGTCTCTGTTCCACTTTACTTACTATACAGCAATAATGAGAAGCCAGGAGGAGAGGAGCATCACAAGCAACAGTGCAGTCCCCCATGTAACAACTAGCCGGCTCTGCTGCAGCTACTACCACTGACAGACATTGAGGCGCTGTGTCCGTGTGTGTGTGTGTTCCCATTCCACCTCCCTGAAGCGTACAACTTTACTTATTATGCAGCAATAGCTAGAAGCCAGAAGCCGGGAGGAGCACAGCGTCACAAGCTACAGCGCTGCCCGTCTGTAACAACTAGTTGGGTGCTGCAGCTACTACCACTGACAGACAGTACATTGCCGAATTGCGGGTGTTACCAGTAGTCCTGCTCCCACAGTGCATTTGCACTGTGTGCCAGGCACCACTGGCACACCCCTGGTTATAGCCCTGGCCTCAGTAGCCATCTTGGTACAGGGAATGAAGCTTCCCTGGAGAAGTAGCAACATGGAGTCTGCGTAGTAGTGCACTCAACTTTCAGCAAGTCTCACATGGCCAGTGTTACACAGGAGATGCAGGACAGGATGTCCATGTAGCTGTGGCAAAACTCAGAATCAGGCCCCATATGTGTAGAAATCATGGACGTTATAACATGAGAGCCGGATGGGCTTTTAGCTTATATACAACAACATACCCCCATGTCCTGCTAATTGCTCTCTCACATGTTTGGTGGAGGCCCAGTTGTGTGAGAAGGATCCGGCCTGGTTTAGTAACACATCTGCTGGTGTTATTGTGAAACATGATCTGGCATTCGCCGTTGGAAATAAAAACAAGATGCTCGGGAGATTTTTGAACATTTAATAAATAATATCTGGAGCAAAAGCCAAGTAGCAGAGTTGGAGTTTTCCATCAGTAAACACAGCGACAAGAAACGTATTTTGTTTGTGCTCTGTGTGCAAACTGCCACAAAATCAATGCCTCCTAGACGACGACTTGCAGACTGGTGTGTAACATGACGGGGGGGCAAATTGTGGGCAGTGGATGGGGGGTTATACCAAGGGGATGCGGTCAATTTCCCTACAATCAAAATCCCGATGGTCAAAATACCGACAACCATTGACCCATGGTCAAAATACCGACATGGTTAAAATACCAACAAGGTCAAAATGCTGACCTTTAAATTGTCGACAGATTAAAAAAAAAAGTCGACATGAGTTTTTCATGATTTTTTCCTTAAAACCGACTTGTTCATACTTTACCCTCCCAGTGGACCTGGAGGGAGAATATAATAGTGTGCCGAGAGCAGCGAGCCATGCGATAGGACGCGGTACACTTCTACGGTGTCCATGTCGACCTATGTTGACATACATACCAAAAACAATAAAAAAACTTGTGTTGACTTTTTGACCTTGTCGATATTTTAAATGTTGGTATTTGACCTTGTCAGGATTTTGACCGTCGGTCAATTGCTGGCGGTGTTTTGACCGCTGGGATTTTGATTGTAGGTATATCATACTAAACCCATACCGAGGATTGCGTCACTTTCCACTGATCATGGCGCCTGATTCAGTGTCACACTCAGCAGCGTGCACTTGCAGTCGCCTGTGTAAGATTTTATGCAAATGTCATACAAACCCCTTCACTGTGTACATCCAGTCACCCCAAATGTGCAAGGACTGAAACATCCACTTCTATCACCTGTGTACGCTGTAATATCGATTGGTGCAACCTTATACGCCACCAGCTCTACGGCAGGTACAGTGTCTCCGGCTGACCATGACCTCCTATGCTTGTGTCTGGGAATGCAGCCATTTTCATTGACACACCTAAGACACTCCCATAACACGCCCACTGAATGGACCATTCCTGCATGCACTACTAGTCACCTCCCAGGTACTGACCAGGACACTCCCATAACACGCCCTCTGAACGGACCATTCTCACATGCACTGTAGCCACCTCCCACAGTCACTGCCCAGGACACTCCCATAACACGCCCACTGAACGGACCATTCCTGCATGCACTACTAGTCACCTCCCAGGTACTGACCAGGACACTCCCATAACACGCCCTCTGAACGGACCATTCTCACATGCACTGTAGCCACCTCCCACAGTCACTGCCCAGGACACTCCCATAACACGCCCACTGAACGGACCATTCCTGCATGCACTACTAGTCACCTCCCAGGTACTGACCAGGACACTCCCATAACACGCCCTCTGAACGGACCATTCTCACATGCACTGTAGCCACCTCCCACAGTCACTGCCCAGGACACTCCCATAACACGCCCACTGAACGGACCATTCCTGCATGCACTACTAGTCACCTCCCAGGTACTGACCAGGACACTCCCATAACACGCCCTCTGAACGTACCATTCTCACATGCACTGGTAGCCACCTCCCACAGTCACTGCCCAGGACACTCCCATAACACGCCCACTGAACGGACCATTCCTGCATGCACTACTAGTCACCTCCCAGGTACTGACCAGGACACTCCCATAACACGCCCTCTGAACGGACCATTCTCACATGCACTGTAGCCACCTCCCACAGTCACTGCCCAGGACACTCCCATAACACGCCCACTGAACGGACCATTCCTGCATGCACTACTAGTCACCTCCCAGGTACTGACCAGGACACTCCCATAACACGCCCTCTGAACGGACCATTCTCACATGCACTGGTAGCCACCTCCCACAGTCACTGCCCAGGACACTCCCATAACACGCCCACTGAACGGACCATTCCTGCATGCACTACTAGTCACCTCCCAGTCAGTGCCAGATTAAGGTCCACATGGGCCTGGAGCTGAAATTTATGAAGGGCCTATTGTGCGCAGCTACAGGGGGTGAGACCAGTGCAGCAGGGGTGTGACTAGTGATGTGCGGGGACCAGTGTTGAAGGGGTGTGGTCTATAGAGAGGGTGTGGTCTATGCCATTGGATGTGGCAAGCACCTACCTTCAAAAACCTCAATCTCCCACCCCTCTTTGCTTATATCAAGGGATACACCCATATACATTTACAGAGTAGTTAAACTATCCCTTTTCATAGGCATATGTAGCCTGATCTTACAAACAGAATGTCACTAATTATGGTAGGGAGACTAATTAGGACATGGGAAGCAGGATTCTGCTACAAAAAAAAATTGTGTAAAAAGTCTCCAAACAGGAGGAATATTGCACTTTAGTATGTGAAAATAGCATGAAAATGGACAGCCATTGGTAGCTTCGCTGCCATCCGTTTCCTGTGTTTCCACATTGAGTGCCACCGGATCCAGCTACATACAAGTTCCAATGGCATGCACTCCGTCCCTTTCAATCGACAATTTGACTAGGTGCCTTCAGTAACGAACAAATAATATAGCAAAGAGGACAGCGGCACTTATAGGACTTTGTCCTATCAAAGCAGCATCAGGTAACTAGTACCATGGGTCCATTTATCATTGCATATTTACTGCTAACCCCCGAAAACGGGTGTTTTCAGGGGTTAGACGCAAATATTAGGTAACGGCTGAATGTAAGATGGAGGGACTGTGGCACGTATCTCCGATACCTGCTGCGACCCCTCCATTCCCACACCAACGGCATCCCCGGATATTGGTCCCTGCAGCTACCTCCTTCTGAAAATGGTGGTAGCCCATTGTAGCATATGGGCTACAGATCACAAGTGTAGATCAATCCCCGGAACCATCCCCAGAAGTGGCCCCAGAGCTGACAGCGCATGCACAGACCTCCTGGCGCCGGCGGCTGTCACAGCACATCACAAGGAAGGACTTGCTGTCCCTGCCTGTACTGCATGATACATCAGCATGATTTGATTGCATATTGCAATGTGATCCTGGGCAGTAAGATCCCACCCAGATCGCATTGAATATGCGATCCATGATAAATGGGACACCATGGGCGGGATGTATTAAAATACATTGCCGTCCCTTGCAGCGATGCTAATCGCATATGTACTAACATATGCGATTAACATCGCAATGCGGTATACGAGGCCCCCCGCGATGCTGGCAGTGAGGTCTGCAGGGGTTGGCAGGGGTCTCCGTCACCTCCCAGACCGGGGAGGTGACGTTTGCAGGGAGTCCCTGTGCTTCTCCTCCTGCCCCCTGCAGCTGGAAGGACAAATGGCTGTGCTGCGAGGGAGAAGAAGGGGGGTGAACGCACCAGCATCACTGAGGCTTACTGCACACAGGTATGCCAGGGGGGAGGTTGTCATGAGTGACACGGGGCGGCGACTTTAAGAAGCCCATAGGCTTCTATAGGGTATCGCCATCAAAAGATGGTAATACCCTCGGCGGGGGTTTTACCGCATTTTCCGTGTAGTACATCCCGCCCCATGTCTCTTGTTACATGTCAGAGTTCCAGTTTATTAACTTTTGTCAGGGTGCCCAGGGTACCTGTACGTCAGATGACCTCTTGGAGCACCTGTCCAGCAGCGCTGTGTTATGTCCTGGTGACTTTCAGGAAATGTTTCACAATATACAGTATAGACAAGTCCGTCAAAATGTCCCTATAATGTAAGAGCATCCTCCAGGCAGGTGACACCTTATCTGCCCACAGGTCACAAACCAGGGACCTCAGGTGTCAGGCTCTGAACAGAGATGCTGGTCACCCCAGAAATCTTAGCTGTGCAGGAGTGCTGTAGAGAGGTGTCAGTCACCTGGTGCAAAAGCAGCCTGTCCCTGTCAGCAGCAGCCCATACCTGATTAGCTGCAGCAGCCAAATATCTCAGTTACAGCTACAAACACCGGGCCCTTCTTCACAGAACTCAAAGTTCGGCTGCTAATGGGTGCGCCGGCGCAGTGGTGCTGCGGCTGTGGCCGGCGGTGCTTGGGTGAGGTAATGTGTTATGGCGGAGGCACTGAGAAATGATGCGGCGCATGGAGGGTTTGTGAAGCCTTCCACTGCACTGCTATTTGCAGCAATATCATGCCCGCATCCCGGTATTTGAAACCCTGGTGCACTGGCCGGCAGGTGGGGTTGCCGTTTGAGTGGGCGGGGCCTCAGGCGGCAGTTAACACTGGACAGACTGTACTGTAGCAGGAATTTATTTTCCGGTCTGCGAGTCCAGCTGTTCATCAGATCTTATGGGTGGAAGGCCTATTTTTTATGGGGGGCCTGGAGCTGCAGCTCCATCCGCCCCATTGCTAATCCGGCTCTGCTCCCAGTAACTGACCAGGACACTCCCATAACACGCCCTCTGAACGGACCATTCTCACATGCACTGGTAGCCACCTCCCACAGTCACTGCCCAGGACACTCCCATAATACGCCCACTGAACGGACCATTCCTGCACGTACTACTAGTCAGTGCCGTAACTAGGCATTTTAGCGCTGTGTGCAAGAAACAGCGTTGGCGCCCCCACCCCCATGCAAGACAGGGGCAGTGCGCGGCGTAGGCGCGCAAAAAATATATAGGGGCGTGGCCTCATGGGAAAGGGGCATGGCCACAAAATAATACCAATTCATACTACGGTGCACAGTTGTCTCCATTATTCCAATTACGCTGCACAGTAGCGCCACTAAACCAGGTAGTGCCCCTTTTACACATTACGGCAGACAGTCCCCCTTTTTACACATTACGGCAGATAGCGCCCTCTTTTTACACATTATGGCAGACAGCGTCCCCTTATTACACATTACGGCAGACAGCCACCCCTTTTTACACATTACGGCAGACAGCGTCCCCCTTTTTACACATTACGGCAGACAGCGCCCTCTTTTTACACATTGCGGCAGACAGCGTCCCCTTTTTACACATTACGGCAGATAGCGTCCCCTTTTTACACATTACGGCAGACAGCGTCCCCTTTTTACACATTACGGCAGACAGCGTCCCCTTTTTACACATTACAGCAGACAGCGTCCCCCTTTTTACACATTACGGCAGACAGCGTCCCCTTATTACACATTACGGCAGACAGCGTGCCCTTGTTACACATTACAGCAGACAGCGCCCTCTTTTTACACATTGCGGCAGACAGCGTCCCCTTTTTACACATTACGGCAGACAGCGTCCCCTTTTTACACATTACGGCACACAACGTCCCCCTTTTTACACATTACGGCAGTCAGCGTCCCCCTTTTTACACATTACAGCAGACAGCGCCCTCTTTTTACACATTGCGGCAGACAGCGTCCCCTTTTTACACATTACGGCAGACAGCGTCCCCTTTTTACACATTACGGCAGACAGCGTCCCCTTATTACACATTACGGCAGACATTGTTCCCTTTTTACACATTACGGCACACAACGTCCCCTTTTTACACATTACGGCATACAGCGTCCCCTTTTACATATTACGGCAGACAGCGTCCCCTTTTTACACATTACGGCAGACAACACATTACGGCACACAGCGTCCTGTTTTTACACATTACGGCAGACAGCGTCCTGTTTTTACACATTAAGGCAGACAGCGTCCTGTTTTTACACATTACGGCAGACAGCATCCCCCTTTGAGAAAGAGAGAGAGATAGAGAATTATACTTACCTGTTACCATATGTGACATGATGAGCGGTACCACAGGAAGATCCAGACTGTTCAGAGTGCTGGAGCAGCAACAACAGCAGCAGCAGTCGCCTCTCCCACCACCCCAAACTCCGTCTCCGAGCTCAAGCTGAGAACCAGGTCCTCTCCTCTGTTGAAGCGCTGTAACACAATGGCTACACTTTGCAGCGTTACAGCGCTGGAATTTACAGGAGTTACAGCGCTGTGCACGCTGTAACTCCGTCCCGTGGCTCCCCGTGCCTTGTGTGACCGTGGCTGCAGCCGACAGTCACGGTCACATAGCAGACGCGGCTACTACCGCATAAAACACTAGACCACCAGGGCTGTCGGAGCAGGAGCCGGGACACTTTGACAGAGCAGCAAGGGGGGGGGGGGGGGGGGGTACGCGCGGAACTCGCTGTCACTTGCACACTACACAAGGGAGGCCAGTCGGGGGTCAAGGGGCATGATGCGCCCCTATCACGAGTGCGCTGTGTGCAAGGCACACAGCGCACACACCTAGTAACGGCACTGCTACTAGTCACCTCCCAGTAGCTGCCTAGGAACTCTGTGTAGTGCATGCACCATCAGGGCCACTTCTAGGGCTGAGAGAACCGCGGCGCCTGGGCCACGGACAGTTTCTCCTGCAGACAGTATTCCATGCGTTCTGGACGTCCATATACAATACTGTTGAAAATGTCCCTCCTAAAATGGCCGCTGCCTCAGAAGAGACAGTTGTGAAGGATGCTAGAGGAGGCAGTGGCCATTTTGGGAGGGACATTTAATAGAGGCCCAGTGTGGGAAAGGAGCCAGGCATGAACAGCAATCCCTGGAAATATGGTGGCCAATGTCTGGGGGTACAGGGTGAAAAACTGGGGTGTAAGATAGTCTTTTCCTGCAAGGCCACACCTAGGGTTTCCATCTCATGCATCATCGATTCCTGGAGATCCACTCCCCCAATACCAACGCCCCCCACCCCCACCCCACCCCCGACACCAAGCAATGTTCATGTAAATAAAATGATGTACCATATTGATAAAATAGTAAATATGTATTTTATTAGAAATACACCAAATTTTGAAAGAACTACTTTCATATAGACAAAAAGTCCAGAACAGTTTGGTACGCACCTTGGAACTTTCTATGGACTTTCTACATGGACGTTTGACTTATGGAGACATACTATACCATAATTTTCTATTTTTGTTTTTCGTTTATGATTCTCCACCACACAATGGAGTGATACTCTGTATGATCATAGCCATAAGTATAGGTCTTGTTCCTCACACGCTGTGCAATGTCTCTTTAAAGATAATGACACAGGAGGATGCCTCACATAATAATAGCTGAAAATGGAGCACAACTTGCACAAGTGTGTGACAAACTGGTGTGATAACTTATGAGCAGCGCATCCAGTGGATGCAAAATTGAGAAGCTCATGAGGAGCGGTATATAAGACACATCAAGTAAATCTGGGGGAGGGTGGAGTGGGACAATGTAATTAACTTTACCAAAAATGCTGGCGGCCTGCGTTGCAGATGCGGATGCCCCCTATGCCAGGCTGTGCTCAGCAGCTACAGAGAGGCTGTAACGTGCAATCGTGCAATGCCAGTGAGTGAGTGGCGCCGCTCAGTCTCAGAGCGCGCCTGCACTGCACATTCTGGGGGCTGACGTGACGTCCGTCCCTATGTGCGCACCACCGCCGGCGCCGCCCCCAGCAGTCCCTCCGCAAGCACTGGTTGCTCTCCGTGCTAAGACTGACAGGTCTGTGTGTTGCCAGCCGCGCGCTGCGCTCCGCTCCCAGGGTCTCCTTGTTCCGGGAGTATCCCGGAATCCAGGTGAGGGAAAAAGCCTCCTGGAGGGTTGCCACCAAGTCCTAGCTACACCTCTTGCAGCAAGACCACGCCCCAATTTTTACTGTTCATACTGGGACCCAAATTGTCTACAAATGGCCCTGTGCGCCGCAGGGGTTCTCAGGACTTTTCACGTGTGCGCAGTGTTACATAATCGCACAACTACGTGAACATGATGCATGCGGCACTGATGCCTCCCCCCCCCCCCCTGTATTTTAGGCACCTCCAAAATGTTTTCTCTCTGGGAGACCCTCTCTGTGCGCCTGATGGTAGCGCTGGTCTGGTTATCGCTGACACCAGCTATTCGCGGAGCATTCCGGTGGTTTCATGTATTTGTTTCTTTTATCAGTTTTTTCTTCTCTGTTTTATTATCTAGTAACTAAATCGATAGCGGTGAAATGAGGGCGAGACGCGTGCGGGTTGTGTCTCGTAGTAACAGCAGGGGTAACACAGGCCCCCGCTGACCTGAGAATTGTCTGTACTGGGGGGGACGTGTGCGGATGTCACTGCTGAGCTGTACGGAATACACAGTATCTGTATCTGCACAGTTCCCTGTGCGTGACACCAGCCACAAGAATCTGCCATTAACACTCACCCCAGATAATCTCCCAGCGGCCTCTATCTCCCTGACGCACACGCCCAGATAAGGCCGCAGGGTAAGCCTTCACCGGCCCTTCTCCCCTAAACTGCAGAAGAACAGATACAGGGCTTGTGTTCCATTGTTAACTATCACGTGTCTAAGAATGTTAAAAAAACAAAACACACAGACGTAAACCAGCTATGGATTTCCAAATGCAATTGGAGAGATCAGAGCCGTAACCAGACATTTTGGTGCCTTGAGCCATAAAGATAGTTGGTGCGCCCCCTATCCATACCTAAAATAAGGCCAGTGCCTATGCGCTGTGGACCGAGCACACAGCTCTGCTGCAGAGGAGCAATTGACAGGACCCTCAAAACTGCCCCCCCCCCCCTTCACACACACACACACACGACACTACAGCCGTGGGTGGGACATCGGCACAGTCCCAAAAATTATGGAGCTACCCCACAAAATCGGGACAGTTGGGAGGTACTGTCCCGATTTTTATACACACACACACACACACACACACACACACACACACACACACACACACACACACACTCACACACACCCAATGGAAAATGTTTATTCAGTCTGTTAGATAAAAAGCTTTACTTCCTTATAAAATACAAGTGGTGATTTAGTCTAGAAATTCCTTTCGCTTTTATTTTCCCTTTACCTGTATATTGAGGCACTCTACAACATTGCCCCTTATACTTCATTTTCTACACTAGTCTCATTTTTTTTTTTACTAGAAATTCACGTAAATCCAGTTATAATTCATGTATAAAATGTATATGTAAGATAGCTGTAACTTGGATGCTTTGCTGCTGGTTACTGTGGCATCACCCTCCTAGCCTGTGACATCACTAGCCTGTGACATCACAATGCTTCTTCCTGTAATATTCTATCTACAGCTGCTGAGGTTTCCAGTCACCATGCAGGAAGACAGGTAGGAGGAGGTGAGTCCTACATAGCAGGGTATGATGGAGGGGGGGGGGGGTATGGAAGACAGAGTGCAGTATAGGCCGCTGAAAGGCAAGACAAGATAGACAGAACAGGGAATATAGGTACAAGGACACATAAATAGGAGAAGCTCAGGAAGGAATGACGTATTTAGGAATAAAAATGTAGCGTTACAGAAATAAGGAGGGCAGTATGGAGGATAAGCACACATACAGGGGATGCAGATAAGTCTCTATGAGGCAGGATCTTGCTTTGGGATGAAAAACTAAATAAAATAGATAAATGGCAAATTGATACATTTTAAAGCATGTTTGGTTTAAGGCAAATTGGAAAAGTGTTTGACTCATGGACATATTGTACTTATAGTACTATGCTTAAGGATAGTCTTTTGTGTTTTTTTCATCATCTGGTAAAGTTCTGGCAAAGAGATCTGCAAAGTGTCAGCTGAAGACGACGGGAGGGGTCGCAGAGGCAGCAAGGACTGGAGGATAACATGTAGGAGGTAAGTTACCATACTTGTGTAATTGTGAGTGTGGTGGGGAGTATTGAGAGCACAGTACAAAACAGAGACTATGGTGGGGGAGAGTAGATAATACAAAACATGCAAAAGGGGGCAGTTCCATATAGGGCATATACTGATGGTGTGGATGTAAGGGCACTGTTAGGGGTATATTCAATTGAAGTCAAAAGCTGCCGTCTATCGAAAAGATGGCAGTTTTCCACTTTTTTAGGTCGTAAGGGGTTCCGACCTATTCAATAACCCCATATTTTTTCGACAGAGCCCTGTGTCTGGGAGACTTGCTCAGCCTACGACTGCTCAGACTCACTCAGGGTGGACTGCGATGCAAATGTGAATGGCAAAAGATTGCAGCAATGATCACTTTAAGAACCACAACTGAATCAGGCCCACAATTACACCATTATATTTTACTATTTTATCGCATTTAACAACTAAGGGGTCAATTTAATTAGATGCGAGTTTGTCTTACAACAGCCGCACTTTCCGATAGCCCAAACTCGCTCAAAAGTGCCCGCAGCCTTATCTGGCCACAAAGGCTGCGAGTTTGGGTGCCGTTGCCAGTGTTGAAACATCGCAGCAATGGCAACTCATACCTAATTGTATTGACCCCTAAATGTTAGCAATTTATAGCTTTTATATTTACTGGTCAAATTTATTTTCTGAAGGTACCCACTTATTACTATAAGAAAGAACTTATCCCCCCCAATGTGTGTATTGTATAAAAACAATAGGACCTTTGGGTTAACTGTCCTTATTTTAGGCATTTTCCATGTCCTTTAAAGTTACAATAACATATTTACTAGAGATGAGCGGATTCGGTTTTACTCGGTTTTACTCGGTTCTCAAAACTAGAGATGAGCGCCGGAAATTTTTCGGGTTTTGTGTTTTGGTTTTGGGTTCGGTTCCGCGGCCGTGTTTTGGGTTCGACCGCGTTTTGGCAAAACCTCACCGAATTTTTTTTGTCGGATTCGGGTGTGTTTTGGATTCGGGTGTTTTTTTTAAAAAACACTAAAAAACAGCTTAAATCATAGAATTTGGGGGTCATTTTGATCCCAAAGTATTATTAACCTCAAAAACCATAATTTACACTCATTTTCAGTCTATTCTGAATACCTCACACATCGCAATATTATTTTTAGTCCTAAAATTTGCACCTAGGTCGCTGGATGACTAAGCTAAGCGACCCTAGTGGCCGACACAAACACCGGGCCCATCTAGGAGTGGCACTGCAGTGTCACGCAGGATGTCCCTTCCAAAAAACCCTCCCCAAACAGCACATGACGCAAAGAAAAAAAGAGGCGCAATGAGGTAGCTGTGTGAGTAAGATAAGCGACCCTAGTGGCCGACACAAACACCGGGCCCATCTAGGAGTGTCACTGCAGTGTCACGCAGGATGTCCCTTCCAAAAAACCCTCCCCAAACAGCACATGACGCAAAGAAAAAAAGAGGCGCAATGAGGTAGCTGTGTGAGTAAGATAAGCGACCCTAGTGGCCGACACAAACACCGGGCCCATCTAGGAGTGTCACTGCAGTGTCACGCAGGATGTCCCTTCCAAAAAACCCTCCCCAAACAGCACATGACGCAAAGAAAAAAAGAGGCGCAATGAGGTAGCTGTGTGAGTAAGATAAGCGACCCTAGTGGCCGACACAAACACCGGGCCCATCTAGGAGTGTCACTGCAGTGTCACGCAGGATGTCCCTTCCAAAAAACCCTCCCCAAACAGCACATGACGCAAAGAAAAAAAGAGGCGCAATGAGGTAGCTGTGTGAGTAAGATAAGCGACCCTAGTGGCCGACACAAACACCGGGCCCATCTAGGAGTGTCACTGCAGTGTCACGCAGGATGTCCCTTCCAAAAAACCCTCCCCAAACAGCACATGACGCAAAGAAAAAAAGAGGCGCAATGAGGTAGCTGTGTGAGTAAGATAAGCGACCCTAGTGGCCGACACAAACACCGGGCCCATCTAGGAGTGGCACTGCAGTGTCACGCAGGATGTCCCTTCCAAAAAACCCTCCCCAAACAGCACATGACGCAAAGAAAAAAAGAGGCGCAATGAGGTAGCTGTGTGAGTAAGATAAGCGACCCTAGTGGCCGACACAAACACCGGGCCCATCTAGGAGTGTCACTGCAGTGTCACGCAGGATGTCCCTTCCAAAAAACCCTCCCCAAACAGCACATGACGCAAAGAAAAAAAGAGGCGCAATGAGGTAGCTGTGTGAGTAAGATAAGCGACCCTAGTGGCCGACACAAACACCGGGCCCATCTAGGAGTGGCACTGCAGTGTCACGCAGGATGTCCCTTCCAAAAAACCCTCCCCAAACAGCACATGACGCAAAGAAAAATTAAAGAAAAAAGAGGTGCAAGATGGAATTGTCCTTGGGCCCTCCCACCCACCCTTATGTTGTATAAACAGGACATGCACACTTTAACCAACCCATCATTTCAGTGACAGGGTCTGCCACACGACTGTGACTGAAATGACGGGTTGGTTTGGACCCCCACCAAAAAAGTAGCAATTAATCTCTCCTTGCACAAACTGGCTCTACAGAGGCAAGATGTCCACCTCATCATCATCCTCCGATATATCACCGTGTACATCCCCCTCCTCACAGATTATCAATTCGTCCCCACTGGAATCCACCATCTCAGCTCCCTGTGTACTTTGTGGAGGCAATTGCTGCTGGTCAATGTCTCCACGGAGGAATTGATTATAATTCATTTTAATGAACATCATCTTCTCCACATTTTCTGGATGTAACCTCGTACGCCGATTGCTGACAAGGTGAGCGGCGGCACTAAACACTCTTTCGGAGTACACACTTGTGGGAGGGCAACTTAGGTAGAATAAAGCCAGTTTGTGCAAGGGCCTCCAAATTGCCTCTTTTTCCTGCCAGTATAAGTACGGACTGTGTGACGTGCCTACTTGGATGCGGTCACTCATATAATCCTCCACCATTCTTTCAATGGTGAGAGAATCATATGCAGTGACAGTAGACGACATGTCCGTAATCGTTGTCAGGTCCTTCAGTCCGGACCAGATGTCAGCATCAGCAGTCGCTCCAGAGGGTTGAATTCCACCTCGTTACCACTTCTTGCTTCAGATGATGGCAGGGCAGGTTCAGTAGTTTTTGGTGGTGCTCCAGTCTTCTGTACATGGTGCCTGTACGCCGAAAGTGTCCCGCAATTCTTCTGGCCACCGACAGCATCTCTTGCACGCCCCTGTCGTTTTTTAAAAAATTCTGCACCACCAAATTCAAGGTATGTGCAAAATATGGGACGTGCTGGAATTTGCCCATATTTAATGCACACACAATATTGCTGGCGTTGTCCGATGCCACAAATCCACAGGAGAGTCCAATTGGGGTAAGCCATTCCGCGATGATCTTCCTCAGTTGCCGTAAGAGGTTTTCAGCTGTGTGCGTATTCTGGAAAGCGGTGATACAAAGCGTAGCCTGCCTAGGAAAGAGTTGGCGTTTGCGAGATGCTGCTACTGGTGCCGCCGCTGCTGTTCTTGCGGCGGGAGTCCATACATCTACCCAGTGGGCTGTCACAGTCATATAGTCCTGACCCTGCCCTGCTCCACTTGTCCACATGTCCGTGGTTAAGTGGACATTGGGTACAACTGCATTTTTTAGGACACTGGTGAGTCTTTTTCTGACGTCCGTGTACATTCTCGGTATCGCCTGCCTAGAGAAGTGGAACCTAGATGGTATTTGGTAACGGGGGCACACTGCCTCAATAAATTGTCTAGTTCCCTGTGAACTAACGGCGGATACTGGACGCACGTCTAACACCAACATAGTTGTCAAGGCCTCAGTTATCCGCTTTGCAGCAGGATGACTGCTGTGATATTTCATCTTCCTCGCAAAGGACTGTTGGACAGTCAATTGCTTACTGGAAGCAGTACAAGTGGGCTTACGACTTCCCCTCTGGGATGACCATCGACTCCCAGCAGCAACAACAGCAGCGCCAGCAGCAGTAGGCGTTACACGCAAGGATGCATCGGAGGAATCCCAGGCAGGAGAGGACTCGTCAGAATTGCCAGTGACATGGCCTGCAGGACTATTGGCATTCCTGGGGAAGGAGGAAATTGACACTGAGGGAGTTGGTGGGGTGGTTTGCGTGAGCTTGGTTACAAGAGGAAGGGATTTACTGGTCAGTGGACTGCTTCCGCTGTCGCCCAAAGTTTTTGAACTTGTCACTGACTTATTATGAATGCGCTGCAGGTGACGTATAAGGGAGGATGTTCCGAGGTGGTTAACGTCCTTACCCCTACTTATTACAGCTTGACAAAGGCAACACACGGCTTGACACCTGTTGTCCGCTTTTCTGTTGAAATACCTCCACACTGAAGAGCTGATTTTTTTGGTATTTTCACCAGGCATGTCAACGGCCATATTCCTCCCACGGACAACAGGTGTCTCCCCGGGTGCCTGACTTAAACAAACCACCTCACCATCAGAATCCTCCTGGTCAATTTCCTCCCCAGCGCCAGCAACACCCATATCCTCATCCTGGTGTACTTCAACACTGACATCTTCAATCTGACTATCAGGAACTGGACTGCGGGTGCTCCTTCCAGCACTTGCAGGGGGCGTGCAAATGGTGGAAGGCGCATGCTCTTCACGTCCAGTGTTGGGAAGGTCAGGCATCGCAACCGACACAATTGGACTCTCCTTGTGGATTTGGGATTTCGAAGAACGCACAGTTCTTTGCGGTGCTTTTGCCAGCTTGAGTCTTTTCAGTTTTCTAGCGAGAGGCTGAGTGCTTCCATCCTCATGTGAAGCTGAACCACTAGCCATGAACATAGGCCAGGGCCTCAGCCGTTCCTTGCCACTCCGTGTGGTAAATGGCATATTGGCAAGTTTACGCTTCTCCTCCGACTATTTTATTTTAGGTTTTGGAGTCCTTTTTTTTACTGATATTTGGTGTTTTGGATTTGACATGCTCTGTACTATGACATTGGGCATCGGCCTTGGCAGACGACGTTGCTGGCATTTCATCGTCTCGGCCATGACTAGTGGCAGCAGCTTCAGCACGAGGTGGAAGTGGATCTTGATCTTTCCCTAATTTTGGAACCTCAACATTTTTGTTCTCCATATTTTAATAGGCACAACTAAAAGGCACCTCAGGTAAACAATGGAGATGGATACTAGTATACTTATGGATGGACTGCCGAGTGCCGACACAGAGGTAGCTACAGCCGTGGACTACCGTACTGTACTGTGTCTGCTGCTAATATAGACTGGATGATAATGAGATGTAGTATGTATGTATAAAGAAGAAAGAAAAAAAAAACCACGGGTAGGTGGTATACAATTATGGATGGACTGCCGAGTGCCGACACAGAGGTAGCTACAGCCGTGAACTACCGTACTGTGTCTGCTGCTAATATAGACTGGTTGATAATGAGATGTAGTATGTATAAAGAAGAAAGAAAAAAAAAAACCACGGGTAGGTGGTATACAATTATGGATGGACTGCCGAGTGCCGACACAGAGGTAGCTACAGCCGTGGACTACCGTACTGTACTGTGTCTGCTGCTAATATAGACTGGATGATAATGAGATGTAGTATGTATAAAGAAGAAAGAAAAAAAAACCACGGGTAGGTGGTATACAATTATGGATGGACTGCCGAGTGCCGACACAGAGGTAGCTACAGCCGTGGACTACCGTACTGTACTGTGTCTGCTGCTAATATAGACTGGATGATAATGAGATGTAGTATGTATAAAGAAGAAAGAAAAAAAAAAAAACACGGGTAGGTGGTATACAATTATGGATGGACTGCCGAGTGCCGACACAGAGGTAGCTACAGCCGTGGACTACCGTACTGTACTGTGTCTGCTGCTAATATAGACTGGTTGATAATGAGATGTAGTATGTATAAAGAAGAAAGAAAAAAAAAACCACGGGTAGGTGGTATACAATTATGGATGGACTGCCGAGTGCCGACACAGAGGTAGCTACAGCCGTGGACTACCGTACTGTACTGTGTCTGCTGCTAATATAGACTGGATGATAATGAGATGTAGTATGTATAAAGAAGAAAGAAAAAAAAAACCACGGGTAGGTGGTATACAATTATGGATGGACTGCCGAGTGCCGACACAGAGGTAGCTACAGCCGTGGACTACCGTACTGTACTGTGTCTGCTGCTAATATAGACTGGATGATAATGAGATGTAGTATGTATGTATAAAGAAGAAAGAAAAAAAAAACCACGGGTAGGTGGTATACAATTATGGATGGACTGCCGAGTGCCGACACAGAGGTAGCTACAGCCGTGAACTACCGTACTGTGTCTGCTGCTAATATAGACTGGTTGATAATGAGATGTAGTATGTATAAAGAAGAATGAAAAAAAAAACACGGGTAGGTGGTATACAATTATGGATGGACTGCCGAGTGCCGACACAGAGGTAGCTACAGCCGTGAACTACCGTACTGTGTCTGCTGCTAGTAGACTGGATGATAAATAATGATATAAAAAATATATATATATCACTACTGCAGCCGGACAGGTATATATTATATAATGACGGACCTGCTGGAGTGGACACTGTCTGTCAGCAGAATGAGTTTTTTAATTTTTATAGAATAAAAAAACACCACACAAGTCACACGACGAGTGTAGTTTTTCAGGCAGACATTCAATCACAATATACTATACTGGTGGTCAGTGTGGTCAGGTCACTGGTCACAGTGGTCAGTCACACTGGCAGTGGCACTCTGGCAGCAAAAGTGTGCACTGTTTAATATGTACTCCTGGCTCCTGCTATAACCTATAACTGCTCCCCAGTCTCCCCCACAATTAAGCTGTGTGAGCACAGTCAGATATTATACATAGATGATGCAGCACACTGGGCTGAGCACAGATATGGTATGTGAGTGTGACTGAGTCACTGTGTATCGTTTTTTTCAGGCAGAGAACAAGAACAGAACGGATTATTAAATAATAATAAATTATAAAACTGCACTGGTGGTCAGGTCACTGGTCATCAGTCACTAGTATAACTCCTCCTAAGCTCCAGTAAGTAAATGAAGTGTCTCACTCTCACTCTCCTATCTATTTTAATTTCTAAACGGAGAGGACGCCAGCCACGTCCTCTCCCTATCAATCTCAATGCACGTGTGAAAATGGCCGCGACGCGCGGCTCCTTATATAGAATCCGAGTCTCGCGATAGAATCCGAGCCTCGCGAGAATCCGACAGCGTGATGATGACGTTCGGGCGCGCTCGGGTTAACCGAGCAAGGCGGGAAGATCCGAGTCGCTCGGACCCGTGTAAAAAAACATGAAGTTCGGGCGGGTTCGGATTCAGAGAAACCGAACCCGCTCATCTCTACTCAAAACGGCATCTTATTGGCTATCCAAAACACGTGACATCCGTGAGCCAATAATACCCCTTTCACACCGCAGCTTATACCCGGTATTTTGCCGTTTTAACTGGCTTCCTAAACGGGTCAAGCTGCGATGTGAAAGGGTCCCCTTCAATTTACCGTTTTCAAAATACCGGTATTTTGAAACGGTAAAAAAGCAGGGTCCTACCCGTTTCAGTCCCATTTCACTGTGCAGTGTGAAAGGGTCTGAAACGGTATTTGCAAGCCCCAGAAGATGATAGGCTGTCTCCATGTGTGATGTCACCAGCCACAACAAGGAAACAGCTTGGAAAACACAGGAGACACATGAGAGAGTGGCTTTATAAACGTTTAAATGTGAAAAACACGGAAAAAAATGGCGTGGGGTCCCCCCTCCAAAGCATAACCAGCCTCGGGCTCTTCGAGCTGGTCCTGGTTCTAAAAATGCGGGGGAAAAATTGACAGGGGATCCCCCGTATTTTTAAAACCAGCACCGGGCTCTGCGCCTGGTGCTGGTGCAAAAAATACGGGGGACAAAACGAGTAGGGGTCCCCCGTATTTTTCACACCAGCATCGGGCTCCACTAGCTGGACAGATAATGCCACAGCCGGGGGTCACTTTTATGCCGTGCCCTGCGGCCGTGGCATTAAATATCCAACTAGTC
Organism: Pseudophryne corroboree; assembly: GCF_028390025.1. Classification (NCBI taxonomy): domain Eukaryota; kingdom Metazoa; phylum Chordata; class Amphibia; order Anura; family Myobatrachidae; genus Pseudophryne; species Pseudophryne corroboree. Next base: position 777,505,564 of record NC_086446.1, on the reverse strand, counting down.
ACCCCTGGCCGGGGTACCCTGGGGGAGTGGGGACCCCTTCAATCAAGAGGTCCCCCCCCCCCAGCCACCCAAGGGCCAGGGGTGAAGCCCGAGGCTGTCCCCCCCCATCCAATGGGCTGCGGATGGGGGGGCTGATAGCCTTTGTTGTAAATGAAAAGATATTGTTTTTTCCAGTAGTACTACAAGTCCCAGCAAGCCTCCCCCGCAAGCTGGTACTTGGAGAACCACAAGTACCAGCATGCGGGAGAAAAACTGGCCCGCTGGTACCTGTAGTTCTAATGGAAAAAAAATACCCAAATAAAAACAGGACACAGACACCGTCGACAGTAAAACTTTATTACACACTGCCGACACACACATACTTACCTATGTTCACACGCCGACATCGGTCCTCTTCTCCATGTAGAATCCAGGGGTACCTGAAAATAAAAGTTCAATATACTCACCTCAGCCATGGTCCAGAGATAAATCCACGGACTTGGCAAAAAAAGAAAACGAACACCCGGACCTGCGGACCGAAAGGGGTCCCATGCTAACATATGAGACCCCTCTCCCCGAATGCCGGGACATCACGTGACTCCTGTCACTGAAGTCCCTTCAGCCAATCAGGAAGCGCTACTTCCGTGGAGCTCACCTGATTGGCTGTGCACTGTCTGAGCTGTCAGACAGCGCATCGCAAAGCCGCTCCATTACTTTCAATGGTGGGAAGTTTGCGGCTAGCGGTGGGGTCACCCGCCGGTCAGCCGCTGACCGGCGGGTGACCCCACCGCTAGCCGCAAACTTCCCACCATTGAAAGTAATGGAGCGGCTTTGCGATGCGCTGTCTGACAGCTCAGACAGTGCACAGCCAATCAGGTGAGCTCCACGGAAGTAGCGCTTCCTGATTGGCTGAAGGGACTTCAGTGACAGGAGTCACGTGATGTCCCGGCATTCGGGGAGAGGGGTCTCATATGTTAGCATGGGACCCCTTTCGGTCCGCAGGTCCGGGTGTTCGTTTTCTTTTTTTGCCAAGTCCGTGGATTTATCTCTGGACCATGGCTGAGGTGAGTATATTGAACTTTTATTTTCAGGTACCCCTGGATTCTACATGGAGAAGAGGACCGATGTCGGCGTGTGAACATAGGTAAGTATGTGTGTGTCGGCAGTGTGTAATAAAGTTTTACTGTCGACGGTGTCTGTGTCCTGTTTTTATTTGGGTATTTTTTTTCCATTAGAACTACAGGTACCAGCGGGCCAGTTTTTCTCCCGCATGCTGGTACTTGTGGTTCTCCAAGTACCAGCTTGTGGGGGAGGCTTGCTGGGACTTGTAGTACTACTGGAAAAAACAATATCTTTTCATTTACAACAAAGGCTATCAGCCCCCCCATCCGCAGCCCATTGGATGGGGGGGGACAGCCTCGGGCTTCACCCCTGGCCCTTGGGTGGCTGGGGGGGGGGGACCTCTTGATTGAAGGGGTCCCCACTCCCCCAGGGTACCCCGGCCAGGGGTGACTAGTTGGATATTTAATGCCACGGCCGCAGGGCACGGCATAAAAGTGACCCCCGGCTGTGGCATTATCTGTCCAGCTAGTGGAGCCCGATGCTGGTGTGAAAAATACGGGGGACCCCTACTCGTTTTGTCCCCCGTATTTTTTGCACCAGCACCAGGCGCAGAGCCCGGTGCTGGTTTTAAAAATACGGGGGATCCCCTGTCAATTTTTCCCCCGCATTTTTAGAACCAGGACCAGCTCGAAGAGCCCGAGGCTGGTTATGCTTTGGAGGGGGGACCCCACGCCATTTTTTTCCGTGTTTTTAACCATTCCATCTTTTAAAAAAAATAATAATTTTAAAAAATATATAAATAATACTTGTGCCTCCAAAAAAGACAAACCAAGTACCTAATCCCATCTAATAAAAATAGATATGCTTCAAGCTGCTGGGTTCCATCGTACGACTATCCAAATTATTAATAATGAATTAATTAGTGATTAATAATAATGTGTGGGCCAGAAAAGTCCATTTATAATGACAACCACTGTTTTCTATGGGTGAAACGGGTTCAGTGTGAAAGGTACCAAAACGGGAATGAAATGGTAATTTACTGGTTACAACATGAGATGTGAAAGGGGTTTAACTGCTCAGACCCGTTTTAAGAACCGTTTCAAATACCATTTCAAAAGCAGGTTTTGCGATGTGAAAGCAGCATAAGATGCCGTTTTGAGAACCGAGTAAAACCGAATCCGCTCATCTCTAATATTTACATAGAGATTTTTCTCTACACAA